>NC_050176.1:840095-967595 GCF_008315115.2 Sander lucioperca | reverse complement strand
CTACATCCGGTAGACATTGGAACCATGGTTTTGCACCCATGTCATAACTAGGACTGGGCATCGAGGACCGGTTCCAACTTAGAAACGTTTTGAAAATTACGTTTCCAGTGAAATCGTTTGGAAGATTTGGTCTCAAATCCGATCATCTGTTCCAAATTTAAACTTTGTGCACGTTTTGTGATTTTTGAAGCAGCCAGGGGCTTGTTGTGCTGCAGCCTTGGAGCACAGGAAGTGGCGCTCTAGTGTGGCTTAATTTTATGTTGAAAAAAAACTGTAATGGGTGGCCAGGTTAGCTCTGTTGGTAGAGCAGGCGCACATATATAGGAGGTGTATGCCTCGACGCAGAAGGTCCAGGGTTCGAGTCCGGCCTGGACGATTTTCTGCATGTTTCCCCTCTCTCTCTCCCCTTTCATATCTAGCTGTCCTCTCCATTAAAAGGCTGAAATGACCAAAAACAAATCCTTTTAAAAAAAGACTGTAAAACTGTAAATCACCATTGAATCAAAATAAAACTTTCCATGTGACCTGTTTCAACTCCACCCCTCAAAGAATCGAAATCGAGAAGAACCGGAATCGAAAGGAAGAATCGGAATCAGAATTGTTAAAATCAAAACGATGCCCAACCCTAGTCATAACCAAGCCACATCTGCAGGATATTCACAGTTATCAACAGTGATAGGAGGCTAACCTGCAAACAGCAGGAGTAAACAACCTCCTCCTCCCTTCCTCCCCCTTAACTCTCTCAACATTCATTCATGCATTTCTCACACACACACACACACACACACACACACACACACACACACACACACACACACTTTTACCTACACTCACAAACACTGCCTCTAGTCTCAGTTCCAACCACCTATATCCCATTCTCTACTGTGCCTCCATCTGCTCCCAGCCAATCATTTCATCTTTCTCGCTACGGCCACAGTCTCCCAACTCCTCGCAGATTGCATTGCACACTCAACTGCCGTCTGTGAAGCATGCGTTCTCTCTGTGCTTGGCTTACAATAATACTCATGACGTCCTGTTTCTCCACCACAGTCTGCGCAAGTCCACCAAACTTGTTCACATCCTCCTTTTGCCATTTCTACTTTGCTTCGGTGTAATCATCCCTCCCTCATCCTTTCTCTGCACCTGACCTTCTTAAATCTCATACACTGCACCTCCTCCCTGCCGGGGCGACAACACAAAAGGGAAGTAAAAAATAAATTAAAAAAAAACAGAGTGCATGTTTCCACTTCTGTTGCAGACAGAAGGATGGAGGGGATAGGAGTGGAGTGGAGTGGAAGGGTAAAGGTAGAGTGGCAGGAGTGTCTGCCCCTCTGCTGCTTTGGGCAATCCATTAAAACGATCCCTCCATTAGACAAATAAGGGAGGAGGCCAGAGAAAATGGACCGGAGGGGTACAGAAAGGGTTGACTGATCCACAGGGGAGGGAGAAATTAATGTGGCTAAGAGAGGACAGGCTGTGACAGAGGTCGGTCAGAATCAGGATAGGATATCAACTGCTACAGAGGATGTTTTATCCACTTGGACCAATTTGGCAGCAATTTTACGCATTTGGTGGGAACTCAAGTACTTCTACATTTTCTGTGGTTCTCTTTTGCACCTTAAGTCTGAATTTTGCAGACATGGGCTCTAAGGAGTCTTTTTTACCTCTTAAGACATGTTAATTCCCTTCAAATGGTAAGCATCTGAACAGTACATGAGATAGAATGTCAGAAAGAAGAAGATTGTAGATTGTAGAAAACTGTATAAAACAAGCGTGAAAGAACAAGGCACAAAGGGGGCCAAAAGATTTAGAATAGATGACTAGAGAGAGGGGGGAGGGATTGAGGAGTACAGGATATCATTAGCTTTCATGCCCAACGCAGGTGACTAGCACAGGAAGAATGGTCTAAGTATCTCTCTCACTCTCTCTCTCTCAACAAGCAGGGCCCATTCTGGATATGGAGAAAAGGTCTAATAAAAGGTGTGTAGTGGTGGGAAAGGTCCGGCTAGCCAGCTGCTTCACTCGTGTAAGAGAATATTCTTCCTAGGCTTTCTTTGGCTAAGTTAACAATGTAAATAGCACTCAAATGCTGTCTGTTTTTTATTTCAAAATGAAGCAACAGCTTCACTTTTGAAGCACTGTTCACAGCTACTAAATTAAGCATACCCTTTTTTTTATGTTTTTGCACTTTTGCTACAGTTAGACTTTACTTACCGAGTACAAATACAAATGTATACACACATATTACTGTTGTTTTGTGGGCTTTTAGGTCTAATTGAAATTAATCTAGATAATGACTGGGTGTCTATAGAATTTCGAGCCAGCGCCTCCCCCTCTAGATCGAAATCCATTTGGATGGAAATACAATACTGTCATTCTATCCATTGATTTATGCTATCCTACATGTCAAAGCCTAGCTACTATGACAGACTATGGGTCGTAGGTCACGGCAGACCGATAAACTCTGCTGGTGACTAGTTCACCGTCTGTGGTGATGCAGTGGGACTTTGCACACTGATCTCTACTTTTATTCATTTTTTTTTTAAATCCCAGTTCTTCCTGGTCTCCGTTTCCAACCCTCAAACCCAGCAAAGCCCATGCAAAGCGAGACATATAAACACACAAATTGCTACACAACCTACAGGCGGGCAGTCCAGAAAGGGCCTTTGTTTGTTTATGTATGTTCCGCTGTTTTTTCTTACTCTCATTCTCCCAGACAGGTAATTCCAGTCCCCATACACAGTTGCTCAGTCTCTTGTGTTCACATGCATGCAAACACGGTTTGTTTAAAAGGTGTCAGTAAAGACACTGATTGTAAAGTGTAAACTGTGATGCTGGCAGTGTGGAATTTGGACTGGTAGACTATTGTTTTGTGCTTTTATATACAAATTAGATTCATGTTATTGTGCAGTCGAATTGTGTGTCCTGTTCGTGACTAAGCTACCGCGTTCTTAGTCTGTGCATGTTAAGTTATGCCAACATGTATTGCAGAATTAGCATGAGAAGTCACTATGCTAAAGGCAGAGCAAAACAATCCCTGAAACTAATTACTCTGAAACTCATTTCATTTAGCCCTTACAGTTTGATGTATGATTTGAAGAAATCTGTCTCATGATTTGTACATAAGGAAAGGTAAACAAAAACAAAAAAAGTAAGTTTCAATTCTTTTTCGTTTTAAATTTTTTTCATTATGAAATTACCACTTCAAAAATATTCTGCCAAACACTGCAGGAGACAACTACTAACCAAGCATTTTCCTAACCTGAGAAGCCTGTTAGGTGTGCTGAAAGAAAAGCTTTCCCATGGCCTCGCTCAGTGAAACTCTAGCTGTGCTGTTTCTATGTTGTGTGGTTCAGTGCACTGAAGTCGCTGTGTTGGAGTGGCCTCACATGTGTTCTACACCCAGAACCAGTCCATGCACACTCGCTAAGATTTTCCTTGGCAATGAAGCACAAATATCAAAGCATGGCTTACCCAGATAGTTACTAGTAGAGACCCCCCAATCTGAAACAGAATATGCCCACCCACCTCTAAGGAGACTGTATGCCTGTTATTATAGAGGCCATTGTCATTCTTTTATATAACATAACACATCCTATGTTGTCATTTAGCTGATTCTGATTCTTTTGTTCACAACTTCACATTGATAGGCCACAAAGCCAAGCCCCTGGGTGATCTATCCATGTTGTACCTGTACCTAGTTTAGACCAAGATAAGCATGTTCACGCTGTAGACGTGTAACCTAGCTGCATCAATGTTTGTGTAGTTGACTAAAAGTAGACATGCCACAGTGCCTTAAGAAACACGTCATGGGTAACTGCAAAGCAGTTCAATAAGCTTGAGGCTACCCCAGACTGCTATTTTTCCATTTACCTACTGTATGTGCAAACTGTGCACCACATCCACACTGCAGCTGTGGCAAGCACATGAAACACCCCGTCTAATTAGAATAGAACAAATGCGTTCACACATGCAGACACTTTGTCATGCCATGCCAAACCCCCTCCTATGCCTCTAAAAACCTCCCAAAGGTATTAAACACCTCGACTTCAATCACTTCAACTTGGTGCTTATGTAAAGACAAAAGTCTAATAAAAACGTGCGGTGCGACTCATCTACATAGCATGGTCGAGGGTACACTACAATACACAGTCAGTGACAATGACAACTCGGGACATTTACCTGCCGCCGGGATGCGGTGCGCTCCGGGAACCGAAGGAAGCCTCTGAGTGCCGGGAGAGGCGTTACTTCCCGGGGCTCGCGGCTGGTTCTCCGGGTGGTTGCTGTGAGCTCCAAGTGGTGCGCAACCGGCACCGTGTTGCTGCTGTGGATGTAGTTGCTGCTGCTGATGGTGGTGGTGGAGGTGATGATGGTTAGATCCCATGACTCCGCTGCCGGTAATTACATTGCCATTCCCACCACCGTACTGTTGGTAATATCCAGACCGAGAACGCGATCGAGTCCTTGGGGGCTCCATGGCCATTTGGTGGGGGTGAAGTGGATGGAAGAGAAAAGAGGAGGACGCGGCTGGGGACTGCGGCGGAGAACCGTTGGTCGATCCGGGCTGCACAAAGCCCCTAGCGCCGCTATGGCTGTAACTATAACCCCCGAGTCCTCTGCCCCCCTCCGCGCCCCCGTACTCAGTTCGCTCCGCCGACTCCGCCGCCCCCGCCTCGTCGAATAAATCAGCCCCTTTAGGGACAGGCTCCGGGGTGGAGGGCAGCCGGGGGCAAACTCTAGGCTCCTGAGTCGTTGGCTGTCCAGCGGCTGCGATTGGCATTTCCTTTTGGGGGATTTCCTCTGTTTCTTTTTTTTCTGCGTTTTTCCTCTCGTTTCCTCTCACAGAAGAGCTTTTAGTCACTGTTTAAAAATACAAAGTTGGAGAGTGGCTAACAGTTAAACTGGGCTCTTTGTCACTGTTCACACAAACACTCAGTGTCAACCGTAATTGCTTATTTAGACAAGCATGCGTTTCTAACTTTGAAGTAGCTACTTCCCTCAAACAAAGATCCTCTTTACTAAACCGTCTGTGCCTCAAGTATGTCAGTCAAGTAACGTTAACGTAACTAGACACAACGTAACGTTAAATCCCCCAACTGGTTCAACAACTAGCTAAACATCGTCGTCTACTCGCCATATAAATATTCTCGCGTTTTTAACTGAAACACAACTGTGGCCGTGAGTCGGGTATACTGTAAAAAAACAAAAAAACAAATATGGAGCTACTCTCAAAAGGTACGATAAATATAATGGTTCACCAGCAACGTTTAGTTTATAACAACATAGCAATGAGTAACGTTACGGCCATGGCTCGCTAGCTCACAGGAGGCTAACGCTGGGGGGACATGCTAACGTAAATGCGCATAGCATACTGTGGTAAACGCGTTATTCCGCTTATTCTAACCGTACAACAACCTTGTTAGCATACCCGGTCGCTTTCTCATAACCGCCTTAATCCCCTTACTGAGTTTAAAGCAAGTTTGTCCACTTTAAAAAACATTTAAACTTGTTTTGCAAGTCTGCGTAATGTCGTTCACTAGCTTGGCAAGCCAAACCAACCCCTCCTCCTCCACCGACCAACACAGAAAAAAACCCCGCAGCTAGCCACCCACGCCTCGAATCCCTTTAAATTGCTTGGTTAATGTTAACAAAACAAAACTGCTTAAAAAAAAATTCGGTCTGATTCCATTGAGTTAAGGTGACCCGGTAATGTTTCCCCCAGAAACAGGGGCAAACAGCAAAGCGCACAGAGAAAGATAAAAAGTGGTCAACCTAAAATTACAAAGAAAGAACCACAGCTAAAATTAACACGATCTTAAGAAATGACCCCGCCTCTGAGTCTACCACTGAAATCCGGTCTAATTTCCCTGCCCTTATTAGTTTTTTTCACAACAACTTACCTTCAATGCGCTCTCATCGACTGTACTCCTGACTCGGATCTGTCGATAATATGGTAAGCCCAGCGTGTGTGTGTGTGCGCCCAGTGTTCGCTTGGTGTCAGCGTGAAATGTGACAGACCGTCAACGCTCAAGTCGGATTTCACCAGGCATGCCCAATCGATACCAGAACACAGAAACCGTTTGTAGTTGTTTTTAGCATACACCTCTCCCACACATTCACCGAGAACAAATGAACACGAAACTATATTTTAAAGTATTTAATGTGGTTTGTTTTACTTCAGTATGCTTTAGAACCACGAGTTTACTGGCAATATGAATTAGTTGAGAATCGGTAATCGATTATATCTCCTGTTAAATCAGAAGCTGCGGGTAGCAGAGAGGCAGGGGCTTTAAATTATTTATTTACAAATACCAAGCCTACCCATTGCAGCTGTTTCTTCTGGAGCCGAAAGTTCGCTTTAAGAATAAGTATGTGCTGTGTTTGCAAAAGTTGCATACCATTTTACAGTGTCTAGAAAACAAAACAGAGACAGGAAGAAAATAATGAGTGACCAAATTGGTTTATTTAGCCCACATCTGATATAACTTGGCCTAATTCAGTTTTCACCATCAAGGGTAAAAGAGGTTAGTCTGCTTGTGTGACCTTGTGCTTGTGAGCCACATTTCTCACGGATAGAACAAGTTTGTGCATGTGTCATCACTGCACACCAACTGAGCTCCTTGTTCTGTTCTTACAATATTTAAATGTGCTGGAATATAGCAATTTCTCATATTTTCCAGCAATGAGGAAGGCGAGGGAGAGCACTTTTTTGTGTCAAAGGTCAGGATATGGCCTATATATGAAACATTTCCGACATAAACTAGGGTAAAAAAAATGTGCAGTGTTGATATTCAATGCACCCTCTGTGTGGGTGTGAAGGGTGTGATGGATGGCATGTGAAAGGGAGCATGTATGTGATCTCTGTCTGTCCTCTCTCTCTCTCTTACACACACACACACACACACACACACACACACACACACACACACACACACACACACACACACCTAAACCTATCCCAGTCATCTCACCGCCCATATATTCCCTTGGTCTTGTTCTCTCATTTCACACACACTCAACCCCAACCCATCAACACCACTCCTAATACACAAATACACCCAACACACACATACACACACATTCTCTCCTCATTACCCCCCCTTTCCCTACTTTGATGATATGCAAATATCCCTCCCACCCTCCTTGCCCCCCCCCCCACCCTCCCCCAAGCAGCAAGCCTCCACACACATCACACACACTCACACACAGGCTAATGCGCTGTGGCAGCGTCCACAGACAGGCGGGGAGGATCAATTTTTCACCCAGTGTGCTACCGATATTCATAAGATAAGGCCACAGAAGAGAGAGGGAGAGAGAAGAGAGAAAGGTGGGGGGAAAAGGAAGGGCAGCGGCAGAGATGGGGATAAGGAAAATGGCGAGTGGGTGTACTGAAGGAAAGGGAGTCTCAAGAAAGGGTGTCCAGGAAAAAGGGTGAGTGGGTAGAAGAGTGAGAGGAAAGGGGAAAAAGACTTAGGGAGGACGAACACGGGTGAGAAAGTATGAGAGGGTGGGGAAGTCTTGTGGGTGTGGAGGGTGGAGGCAGGATGAGTAAGTGGGTTAGGGGTGGTAGGAAAGGGGGATGGGGTGTAGAGAGGGCTCTGGGGGATGGGGTTGGGAGGGGGTGGGGTGGTAAGGGAAAACGAGGGATGGTGTGTGTGGAGGTGGGGGGGGGGTATTTTGCTGACGTGCTCTCTTATTGGCTTGTTCAAATGCTGGGGGAGGGGCAGCCACAAACCATACTCTCACCAGCTGTAGGGAAGAGCAGAGAAACAAAGAGAGAGAGGGAGAGCGAGGGGAGGGAGGGGGACAGATATATCCCAGTGTTTTATCGTTGATATTCTGGTCTAATTAGATTCCTGTCTAAGTGGCAGAATGAATGGTGCTGATCAGATAGAAATGGGCGTAGTAGAAGAGCGAGCAGGCTTTGTTTAAGTTGGGGAAGTCTAGTGCACATAAGGGGTTCTTGATCTATAATTCAATTTCACTTGAGAGGCAGAGAGGAGCAAATTGCCAATGCTGTCTCTACATTTAAAATCACATGTATTTGTACTGTGTAGAAAAAGACTGAGGAACAGCTGATGATTACATTGATGATTTAATACTTCCAGCATTACCTAATCGTTATGCAATATGTTTTCAAAGGGTTTACGTGACAAAAAAAGACATTTCAAATGATCCAAGTGGTTGAAATTTGTTAGTCTATAAAAAAGAAGCACATATGGCCATATAGTAGTTAAAGTTAAAAGAAGATTAAATAGAGAGCATGAACAGCATAGCAAAAGAAATACCATTCCAGCACACACAAGAAGGCAGATTGAGAGCCATGTGTTTGTGGAGCCCAGCTGAACCCCGCCTGCGAAACCAGCCCGCTGGCTATGACAGACTGGCGGACAGGGAAATAGACAGGGTGGTGTGTGTGTGTATGTGTTGGAAAAGGACACAAGAAAAAGAAAAGAGAAATTGAAAATTGAGACAAAGCGGCAGATTGACCAATGCGGACAGACACAAAAATGTAACAGAAAGGAACGAGACAAACAGGAGACACATGACAACGTAGAGAAACATCCAAAGAGAAAGAGAGAGGGACGCATACTGTAGTCGTACATGGAGAATGAGAGAGAGAGAGAGCAGAGAGTAGAGGAAGCCAAGCTTTCTGTGGCTTAGCCAGACTGGAGCGGTGGGACTTGGCTGGCTGTGGACCCTTGGCTTCACTATTAAAGCAAGGAAGAAAAAAAAAATCACAGTCAAAAAATGAAAAGGGCAAAGAGCTATGCCAAGAATGCACAGGCAAGAAGCAACACATTAGGTTCTTTCCTTCTGCCTGCCTCTCTGTTTCCCCAAGCAGATCTAAACAATAGGTGGGACCAGCCACGAGAACCGAGCGCTCTGCACTCAGAACCCTGCTGAGTGACTGAGGTCAACTCTGCAAGTTGAAACCGTGTATAATGAGCATATCATTCCCTTAATATACCAGTTTCCTTTTTTGTTTCCCCTTATATAGCTATATGGTTGTTCAAAATCATCTTATTCCACACAGTCTGACTGCGTCATATAGCCTACTGCATATTCTGTATCAGCTTGTTCTGACTCTTCATTGAAGCTATATGGTGTTTACACTGAGTGAAATATGGCTGCATCAATTAATCAAATGACATTTTTTTTAGATGTCTTGTGCATCATTTTATACACATTTTCACCAAATTCAGTCTGACATATCGGGGTCATCCCTATGTTCCCCAGGTCCTATGTTTTTTAGAAAAAAGGTCCTATGTTCCCCGTTTTTCCCAAAAAGGGTCCTATGTTCCCCTGTAGCAATACATACCGGGGAGCATATGGCCCAGGGAACATAGACACGCTCCCTAGGCGGGGTCATCCCTGGGTTAGGGTTAGGGTTAGGGGTTAGGGTTGGAATTTGGCAGTAATGGTGGAAAAAGTAACAGACTGGGGAACATAGGAGCCTTTTTTTGAAAAAGGCTCCTATGTTCCCCATTCTCATACAAAGAGGGGAACATAGGACCCAGGGAACATAGGACCCAGGGAACATAGGACCCGGGGAACATAGACACGCTCCCGACATATCTGGGGCCTTTGATAAGTTAGCCTAAGAATGTAATACAAAGTTCTGTGGATTTGATCAATGTTTCGCTGCATGGCCTGAGTCTGTAGTGACTGGCCCTCCAGCTGGCCAAAGTGTGTGGCCACTGCAAGTGTTACTAAAAAAGTGACATTTCTAAAACATTTTTCACACTTTGGAAATTTCCTCTTGTGGGTTGTGTTGAAACAAGGCGAGTCTACAGCCACGCTAGGATCTCTGTGAGGCTTTACTCAGGCACTGTGATTCTAAGAGCTAAACACTAACTTTAGCATGCTACCATGCTCACTATTATAATACAAATCTGCTGATGTTTAGCAGGAATATTGTTGACTGTGTTCACCATCTTAGTTTTTGCGCGTTAGCGTGCTAACGTATGCTGATAGCACTAAACAAAAGGTACCGCTGAGGGAATGGGAATGTCATTTATTCATAAACCAAATTATTGCACACATTAGAAATGTGACCTGGTGATGGAGCCAGAGGAATATTAAGGAAATATCCTAAGTTAGGCTATTGTAATCCATCCTGAGGGAGACATGGATGTCTATACCAAAATTAGTGCCAATCCACCTGGTAGATGTTGAGAAATTAACTGAATAAGTCTAAATTGTGAACTGTTGGTGGGGCTAAGAAATAGATTTCATGATAATCCATCCAAAAGTTGTCAAAGCACTTTACTAAAAGCTATAGAGGCACTAGAGAAAAAAGCCAGGGGATGACCAAAGTAAGCAGGATTTATCCTCTGGAGAACATGATTGTCTGTACTACATTTCATGGCCATCCTTCCAATAGTTGAGAAATTTCAGTGTGGACCAAGATGGTGGACCGGAAAAAATGACAGACAGACTATTCCACTAGCTGGGCTAAAAATGTTTTCAAAATCTCAACTTGGCCTTTACTGTGTTTACTCTCTTTTGTTAAGCAGCTCTTAAAGTTAATGGCATCGCAACAACAAATGGATGCTAGAAGTTTAGTTCTTGGTATTTATGGCATGGCTTGTATTTGCATGTGTGTGTATGGTAGTGCAGTGCCATTTGGAGGATTGGCATTGCATATCAGCCCTAAGAGAATTGAAAGCCAAAGTGGCATCAACACCTGTGTAATGTATGCTACTGGCACAGACACACACACACACACACACACACACACACACACACACACACACACACACACACACACACACACACACACACAAACAAACTAAAACGATTCCTCCATTGGTTTCTTCACAGACCATACAAAACAAAACAAATATCCCATAATGCAATCTGACTGAACCAGCTACTCACAGCTACTAATCATGTAGTAATAGTCACCATGCCATACTCATATCACCACACAGAGGCATGAGGGGACTTATAGGCTTTGGCAGATTAATAGTGAAAAACAAGGACTTATTTTTCGGACTTTTCCATCCGCTGATACCCTAAGTATAGAGGATTATAGCCTTTAGATCGTCTGACTCCAGAAAGGCCGTCACAGAGGGGGATATTTGTGGAAAACACACCCCAGAAATGGATCGCCACACCATTGTGTACCAAAATACCCAAGCAGCTGTGCCAGATGAGCACTAGAATGGCTTTAAAACAGTGAAGGATGAGAGATTTTTGTTGGCTCGGTTGGAAAAGCTTAAGCTGTTCGGTTTTCTGCTGTTGACAGTCTGATGATTCAAAAGGAGCAAGGAAAGTCGTTCTGAAAACTGATATTTTCACATTGACAAATGATGATAATATCAGAGGAAAGCACAAAAAAAAGCAGGTACCAGAAAGCAAATCATCATGTGGCCCTTTGGCTATCTTCATCTGTCAAATGTTTGAAATGCTGCTTGATTTTGTTTGCAATGTGTCTCATATTGTGAGGCTCATTGTGTGTATGCGGCTGAGATGCAAACCCCAAAGCCATGTCATATTCTGGGCTTGGGGAAGAAAGGAGGATGCCAAGAACTGAAACGTGATGACGAGTGGGTGTGTGAGAGTGAGTGGGGTAAAGGAAGCCTTCCAAAGGCTCCTTTTTGTGTGTGTGTGTGTGTGTGTGTGTGTGTGTGTGTACTTTGGTGTGATCGGGAGTGCGTTCATGTGTGGGAAGAAGGAATCCTTCCAGCTGTTTTCTTTCCTGAGCCTCTTCCTGTGTCCCCCCCGCACACAATTCTCAAAGCCGGCGTCGGAGGGTTTGGCCTCGGCAAGATCCAACCCACCAGAGGAGACGGAGGAGAGGAGCCAGTGTTTCTCTCCCTCTCTCTCCTCCGAACTCTGTCTGTTTCCACCACTCACTAAATGTTACTATAAATCCTGTTCACATACACACATTCCCACATCTCTCCATCCAGTGTGTGTTGGTGTATCTCATATGACTTGGCAGAAGGGAACCATGCATATGTGCGTGCCAGTGCGGGAATGTGTGTCTTAAGAGTTCTGGCAGTTTTCTCAACGCAGCCTTACCAAAAGATCCACTGGGAAATGTGGTTTTAACACCCCCTCTCTTCTCTCCTCCTGTTTCCTTTCTCTCTCCATTTCACAATTACATCGCCTCTGTTTCTCCATGCTCCGCTCGCTCTTTGTTTTTAATTCCTCCTTTTTCTCCTCTACATTTTCCTCTAAGTCGACCTGTGGAAATCCTGTCTGCTTCTCCTTCTAGCTATCCTTCTCGCTCTAATGACAGTAAACTCTTGTGCATATTAACTATGTGTTCTCTATTAAAATAATGACATCCCCATTTGCATAAAGAAACATTGTAGGCCTCTGATTCAGGATGTAACTCTCCGAATGCTGTCCGCACACAATGAATGCTGATGGAGAGCCATGATAGGTTATCCTGTAGGGAAGACCGGTCAGATAAAATAACTACTTGGTATTCCAACCCTCTGCAAAGCATGGCACACAGGAGAGGGATGCTGGTAAATATGCAAATGATGAAATACTTCATACATTTCATGGCCTTCTGAAGTTCATCAGCAACAGGAATGATACGCAGATATGTTTGTGATGTGTGATGAGGGCTGGGAGAATATACGTTAGAACATCACAAATGTGGTAAATACAAGGGTGTACGTATATATACATGTATTTGGGAAGTAAATACATTTACTCAAGTACTGTACTTAAGTACTTGTAGTAGTTTACTTCCATTTCATTTTGTATTTGCCCACACTTTGACACAGTAAATAATGTATGGAAGTATAAGCGAAGTATAAGTGAAGTCACTCCTTCAAATTCAACATCACTTATCATAAGTTTGCTTCGAAATAGTGTTACACGCTTACCAAGGATGATGAATTTGGTCTTGCTTAAATTCAGAGATAGATTGTTCCAAACAAACTCCTGCACACTGTCTAATTTGCAAAGAAATATTAAATGGCAACGGTACTAGACCTTAATCTCGAAATAAACCTTGCCTGATGAAGGTCTAGTACCGATTTTTTTTTTTACATTTTGTAATACCTTGTCACTTTAACGTTTAGAAACAACTAACCAACTACAACATGAAATGCTGCCGACAGTAATGCATCAAGAGTACTAATATTACAAAAATATAACACTAAAAAGGTCATTCTTCATAATGAGAATTTTAACTTGTAATACTATGAGCACATTTTGCTGCTAATACTTATAAACTTTGACTAAAATGTCGTATGCCGGAGTTGTACTTGTAATGGAGTAATTATACCTCGAAGTATTACTACTTTAAGGAAAAGATCTCAATACTTTTTCCACCACTGTATTTTTCGTCTCTTTCGGTCATTCATAAGCGAAAAACAAGCCCTATTGACAGTGATAGGGATCGAACCACACAGACGTTTGCCTGTCTTCCACACTCCAGCGGCCCCGTTCTGCTCTGCCAAGTTCATCAGAGTTCATCTTCTTTGTCCTAGCTCTACTGTCTCCATCCCTGTCTCGCTCATCTCTCCTCACCCCTGTCCCTCCCCAGGTCTACTTCCATCACGTATCCTGAGGGGATAACTGCATCCACACACACACACACACACACACACACACACACACACACACACACATACACACACAACCACACACACACACCTCCCCCTCTGTCTGTCCCTCAACCAACCCGACCTCACCCTGCCTCTCCCTCTGGTCTTTGGCTGAAGCCTCTGTGATGTCATTAAGGAGAAGTACAGCCTTTTGGGTGTGTGTGTGTGTGTGTGGGAGAATAAAGGGGTATGCATAGTGTGTGTCTGTGTGAGTCAGTGAGCGGGGGCGTGCATGTGTGTGAAAATGTGACCGGGAAAGAGAGAGAGAGAGAGAGAGAGAGAGAGAGAGAGAGAGAGAGAGAAGGAGATAAAGAGAGAGTGAGAGAGTGAGAGAGGGAGAGAAAGAGAGAGAAAGAGAGAGAAAGAGAAAGAGAGAAAGAGAGAGAGAGAGAGAGAGAGAGAGAGAGAGAGAGAGAGAGAGAGAGAGAGAGGATTGACAGAAACAAGGAAAGAAAGGCAAAGTGTCAGGTTTCTCTTTTCAATTCAGAGGCTCAACTCATTGTTTTTAATCTAGAAAAGAGGCTGAAAACAGCAGGAGAGGAGAGAAGATAGCTGGGAACTTGAGCTGCTGACAGCTGTTTATGTCCCTTCTCTCCTTACCCCTCTTTCTTTTATCTCTCTCTTCCTCCCTCTTTCTGTCTCTCTTTACAGTGTCATGGCTGTGTGTCCATTAACATATAAACTGCCCACACAATGATGCCTATTTACATGGCTTTATATCTGTTATCATATATAGAAGTGAGTGATGTGATTAGAGATGCTGCCTGTCTCTTTTTCTTCCACTGATCATATAGCTTCTCAAATCACATATTTCACTCTTCCTGTGACGTCTCCACTCACCACATCCTGGCTTTAAAGAGGCCAACATATCGGCAGTTTAACGCTTTCGCTGTCAATTTCAGTTCACCCATATGCTCACATATGCTCCTCTCGTAGGATATACATTCTCACTACGCTAGCTAAAGTGCACGCACCCACACTGTACGTTAAATAATTATATAGAATCATGGTAGGCTACTGTCCTATCTGTGGAAAGCCCGTCTACTTTGGTAAGTGTGACCTCTTTCCTTTTTTTTTAATGTATTAAGTCTGTCTTCCTCTGTCTGTCTGGCATTTTGTCTCTGTCCTGTTCTCTATTTCTTTCAGATTTTGTTGCTCTCTCTCTCTCTCTCTCTCTCTCTCTCTCTCTCTCTCTCTCTTACTTGTTTTACCTGGAAAGGAAAAAAAGGGTCACAAAAGTCACAAAACGATAAGTCTATGGCATATAAGTAAGGACATTTTCCCCTGTTCCTTGAATACATTATGTATTCAAAATATTACAGAGTAATAATATACCTTTCTTACAGTGGACATTATAACCTGCCAAACACAGGTGCAACTAGTAATGTTAACGATGGCGACATTCCATTTAGATGCACCAGTACTGAGTGCATAGACTCACAGACACGCCTAAAGGAAATGGGGACATCGTTAACATATCATAAGTCAATATATCTGCTTTGAAAAATATGCTTTGATTTTCCTTTTGATACGCACTACAGAGGTCTATTTGCTGATATATCTGGCATTATTCTTTGTTTGGAGGGCAAAAAGAAGGTCTTTCTCCCTGGCTTTCTCCTTCTCTTTAAAAACACACACACACACACACACACACACACACACACACACACACACACAAATGCACATACACGTATCCATGATAACAACAGGATGTGGGTCTAGCCATACAAGCTTGCACGCTGCTCTCTGGGTTTCCTTCTTACCTTCTGTCTCTTTTAGTTGAGTCCTCTCCCACACTATTAAATACAAACCATCACTTCACATCTATTTCAAGTCTATTTACTTTTCTATTCATGAGCCAGCTAAGTTCAAATTCTCAGATGTGACCTGGCCAACACCACGCTCTCTGTGTACTGATGAGACTAGCAGTCTGCAGTCAGAGCCAGACATATAAAAGACAATCTTTTATTACTGTAAATTGATTTTTACCTTTTTCTTAATCTGTTGGAATGTTTCTCTAAATCCAAAACAGAAAAATGCATTAACAAATGTGATCAAGGTCTGTAGCAGTATGACAGGTACTCAACAGAAAAGTCTGTGTGATTTGTATAACAAACAGTTAAAGTTAAAGAAAGCAGAATCCACCCTGTCTGTCTGACAGCACCCACCCCTGCAACGAGAGTTTTCAGAACTTGCCTTCTGGTTCCCACTTCAAATGCCCACTAGCCAAACCAACAGATATGAACACTCTTTCATGCCCTCAGCCATCTCACTGCGGAACTCAAATAGAAATAGGTAATATAAGCCTAACCACCCTACCACGCTTATACTATATATTACAGTTTTTTTTCGATTGCTAAACGACAGTGGGCACAACTGGAGCCACATGTGCAAAACTCTAACTAGAGTCTGCACAGCAGCAGTTCATGTGGACCAAACTCTAGTTCGTTTTCCATTGCTTGAACACAGTTTTCAAAAGTCTACACACTTATCCCATGACTTTAACCACAACGTGCACAACACTGTACTACACATTCAAAACAGAATTTAGAAAATAGATTTCAGTCTGGTGCCTATCAAACATTGCTGATTGCAATGGTCTCTTGTTTCATTGTACCGTTTGAGAGAAACGGTAAACAGGTAAAAGAGCAAAGATACCAATATGTCCAGGTAAGATGTCTGAGGTTACATACACAGCTATTAAACAAAAGTGAAAAACACTATATCTTTACTATAGTAAAACTGCATTCTTACTGTTTTTCAGAAAGTAATGGAGGTGAAAGTAAAGGGAACACCACATTCATTTGTATTTAGAGATGATGCAGGTGCATGGCAAGGCAGGACATCCAATGTTCTTTGTTACAGTTTTTCTTGATTGCTTTGACACAGCAGTCAACTCAAACTCCACATTTTTCAAAACAGTTAACAGACAGGCCGAAACAATGGCACTCATGGTCAAAATGACACATTTTGTTTGCAAAAGGCTCTAACTGTGCCAAAACATTTAAAATATGCAACAAAAGAAAATTTTGTCTTCAAACGACACAACTTGCAAACAAGTGTATGAGCTCTTCCAATCAACCATTACACAGTGGACACCAAAATACTAAATACAGCTCTCAGTGAGAATCAGTGCATCATTGCTTGTCACTGTAGCCTATTACTGTACGTAGCTTTCATGCCAGTGCCATTTGTTGTCAAATTTGCCTTCTTGCAAAGGATTGGATCCAGAATCAGAAATGCTTTAATGCAAATTTTATTGATTCCATTGATTCTTATTTTGAAACTGTGGCTGAAAACTGAAATACTGTAAATATTACACATAATACATGTAAACCAAAATAAAATCTATTAGAGTATGAGAAATTAAGAAAATAAAAATAAAATCTATTACAGTAAAGTATAAACATCTATTACTGTAGAGTATAAGAAACAGCCACTATTGATACTCAGGCTCTTCTGTCTTAGACCTCTTCCATCCATGTTGGCAAAGAACAACACAGACGCTGCACCTTTAAGGCCTGCAGACTGACTGCTAATTGAAGATTTGTGTGAAGGAGTGTCAAACAGGTGCTTCAGTGATTTTATACTGATGGAGGTAGTTTTAAGCCCCGTTTACACGAAGGGAAGACGCAGATATTTTCCTGCGGTTTGGCCTCTCATTTACACGAAAACCCCGTTTTTATCACAGAAAACGATTATTTCTAAAAACTCCGGCCAAAGTGGAGATTTTGGAAAACTTTGTTTGCACGTTTGCATGTAAACTGAGACAAATGGAGGTTTAGGCAGCCGAGAGAGAGAAAGAGGAAGTGAGTCGTTGCTGTTGTTGCTATTTTCGGGATTCTGATTGGCTAACGTGGGCTTGAGCTTCTCGTTACACTGCCACCTACAGGTGTGGCATGCTCTTGACAGCATTGACAGCATATATACACGGGTACATGTAAACGAACACTTTTCTGAAAACATAGAGGTTCTAAATGTCCGTTTATGAAAATAGCCGGCCACGTGTAAACGTAGTCTTAATAGTTAGGAACAGATGGTTTCTGTTTGGTTACCATAGCTAAAACAATGGAGTTTGGACTGCTTGAATGACATCTGTGTTAACTGTTCTGCAAAAGGGTGGGGAAAATGAGGGGTCTTCTGCTCTGCTGAGACAGTGATGATGAAAACCGAGTGGATCCCAGTTTCTTTAAGCAGGTCAAAGCAATCAAGAAAAACTGTAACCACAAAACCTCATCTTCAAGCACTATTTACAAAACCTCGGACTCCTCTCGCAAAATGAAACTTTCGTTTTACCTGTGTTCAAAATCAAACACTGCTCTCAAATCATAAACAAAGTGATCAAAATGATATACACTATCAAGCAGTCAGTAAACAATACACCAAAAAAATAGAAAACACATTATTCAAAACATATAGTTCTCAGGGAGAAGTACATTTTTAATCTCAAAACAAATTTCATATTTTTCCGTCATTGTATTTAGATGAACGAAAACATCAAACTATCATAGTAGCTCAAAATTGATCAAAAATGACTACTCTGCTTTGGTCTTTGCAATTTTTTTTGTTCTTCCTCCTCCCTGTACCCCTATTTTTACAGAACTGTACCCTGCATCTCACAAACTTGTCCTTTGTCTCTGTGATACTGTAATTCTTGTTCTCTGTTTGTATACCGAATCAGAATCAGAATCAGAAAGGGCTTTATTGCCAAGTACGTTGCACATACGAGGAATTTGTCATGGTGTTGTCGGAGCATGTCACACATTCAAATATAAGAAGGATAAAAAGAATATAAACAATATAAGTATAAACATATACACACAGTATGTATTAATAACGATAAAATAAATTTAAATAAATAGTAAAATAAGTTAAAGGAACGCTACAGCAGAGTAGGTACAGTGGCATGAGGAGCCAGAGGTGTAGTTTGGAGAGAGTCATACGCACTCGTCCTCGTCCTCGTCCTCTCACGTCGTTTCTTCTATCCATTCTCAGAGTTTCTCCTTCCCACCTCCAACAACCTGTTTGCTCTCTGAACTGGCTTATATTGGTTGTGTCACATAATTTGAACAACAAGTGAAATAAATTTTGAGTGGCTGTGTTCAATCAATGACATGTGTTCTCTATTTGTATTTGATTGTTGCCACTTGTGTTTACCAGTATGGATGACATGAGCATTAGAGTGCAGAATGTGTTTTGAGAATGAGAATGTGTTTAGAGATTTGCTGAAAAGTCTAAGTGAGATCTGCAAATTGTGTTTTACCATGTGAAATGGTTTAAGGTATTGACAACAGACTGCACAATTAGCTAAATGAGATCAGGCAACTGAGAACTGTTCAGCCAATAGGTTTCAGTGTTTCAGCAATTGAGAAAAACTACTACAGGTAAAATAAAATGATACATCTATTGAAGCAAACTGCTGATTTTCATTCCTTTTTGTTTCCTACAAAAACTGGTATGTTATAAAATAAAAATGTTCACATGAAAGAATTTCACTCTTTTCTTTAAAGAAGCTATTAATTAGTGTGAACTTAGTGACTTAAATTGTTCAAACTGACAAAACACAAAGATGAAAAGTTTGTAATTTGTGTCTTGGTGGTTTTACTCTCAGTGTGTTCTGAGTGACAGTGTGTGTGTGTTGTCTCAGTGAGGATTGTTCTGAGTGTTTGGCTGTACTGAGCCTGTTCTGAGATGTGTGTGAAGAGTTGTGTTGCTTGGAATGAGTTTTGCAGGAGATGTGAACTGTTCAGTTCAGGTGACTGTTGGTAGTGCAGACTGTAGTTGAGTTTTGCACGTGGCTTCAGTTGTGACCACTGTCGTTTAGCAATCGAAAAAAACTGTAATAATTTGATTGAAGGGACTGTCCCATATTTCAGAGGATCCAGAGTGTATGTTTGCAAATGCAAAATTCCTCTGCCTATTTTGATTAAATATATCTATAAAACAGGTCCCAGCCTGCCTCTCATTATCACAGTCCTCATTTGTCATTGGCACAGGTGAAAAGAAGAGGTCCTTAGGGAGGGACTACCACCCTCTGTGTCTTAAGTGTCAAAAGTGCAACAGACAGCTCACAGCTGGACAACATGCTGAGGTAGGCCTATATGTGGACAATGAATGAGGGACTATGTGAGGAAAACGTGAATGAACGAGTAGGGTGATGCAATAAATATGTCCTGCTAATTGTTTTTCAGTATGATGAGAAGCCATATTGTTCACACTGTTACCTGAAGATGTTTGGTCCAAAAGGTACTGTCACATACACACACACACACACACACACACACACACACACACACACACATACAATGTCTGAATGTCTTTTCTCTGTGTGAATCTTTCTTGACAGGAAACAGGTGACTTGTGTTGCCATGGCACAGTGCAGCTCCTTCACAGACACCAGACTGAGCCAACATGGACAAACGCTGACATACAAAAGACGTGCCGAGCCTGTTTATTCGCGTGATAGACAGATATCTAACAGTCCACTCACTTTAGTTGACTATCATTTATACTCCACAAAATTATTTATTTATAAATGTGATGACCACTTGATGCCATGTGTATGTGATTGTTCACTTTTATAATGTAAACGAATTTTGCATGCAAATTGTAAGTCCGAATTAATAAATGCATTTTTTAAACATGCCAACGTGGATGTCTCAGTCTCTGCGGTGGACTTTGTAATCAGGAGCCCACATGCTCATATCTGAGCATGCAGGGTGGATGCATTCGCTCACAAACTAACAAATACTCTAATCATCGACAACACACATGCACATAAAAAAAATGAGTTGAGCTATAGGGTTCTCCCTCTCTGCCTCCTCAAGCAGCCAGGGGAAAGGAGAAGGAAGGAAGGAAGGAGGAATGGATGAGGGTGGTTGATGTTGGCAGGGTAAACCAGATCTTATGCCAGCACAATCTGCTGGAATGGGTGCTACAGTGAGGCAAAGATGGATCTCAAACGCGCTCGCACACACACACGCGCATGCACGCACGCACGCACGCACGCACGCACACACACACACACACACACACACACACACACACACACACACACACACACACACACATCCATTCATGCACATTGCTGGCCCTTGACTGCTACAGGGGCTTGTCACCCAGTGGTGGGTGAAGTACATTCACACGCACGCACGCACACACACACACACACACACACACACACACACACACACACACACACACACACACACACACACACACACACACACAGAAAGAAGTGTGCTGATGTGCTTCCCTGTAAAGTGTCATGTGTCACACGAGTGACATTTCAGGTATTTGTCCTTGAAGGATAGAGGGATACAGAAGTAAAAGGATAAAGGAGGCGGAGAAAAGAAAGAGTGTGGAGAAAGCTGAGGGACAAAGAGAGAGAGAGAGAGAGAGGGCTGATGGGATTATTTTTAACATCTAGCAAAGAGCTAGCAGAGGGATGCCTGTGTGTCTCTCGAGCACGTCTTTGAACCTGTCCGTCTCCCTCTCATCCCCCCAGATCCCTCCTTCATCCTCCCTCCTCTTTTATTCCTGCCCTCCGCCTCCTCCATTCTCCCTCCTCCCTCCATGTCTCCTTCACCCCCTAACCCCCTACCTTGATAGATCACATGACGGCTGTGATACCAGCTGGCTGACTGCTCATTTGCATGTGGTTCAGCTACATTCTCTTATTAGGTAGAGGGGGTGGTGGTGGAGGGGCGGAGTTATAGGTGAAGAGGGGCTGAGGGTTAGGAAGAGCGAAGTGCTGTGGAGAGCGCTGGGTAATTGAGGGCCACTGTGAGAATTGAAAGCATAAAAAGAGAGACTATGGATTTATAGGGCAGAGACAGGAAGGGAGAGGGAGAAGTAAAATAGAGAAATAGAAAATGAGTGTATTAAGCCTGGCAAAGTTAAAGCAGGGGTTCTTCAACCTGCAGTAATCTACCATGGCTCCAAAGAGCAGAATTGGTAGAATTTATCATATCTTTATATGATGGCTGCACCAGGAAAGGACCATTTGTGGTCCCAAACTTAAGTTCAGAGACAGTCTGTGTGTAGGGAAGGAATCAATGATGACAATTGATGAGGAACTGATATTAAGGAGCACCATTTTTGTTTACATCCAAGATAAAAAAAAAAAAGAATGGAATGAAGTAGTAGGCTATGTTTCTAAGGAAAGTCACTTTGCGTGGGACTCAACACTTGCACTGTAATCTTCATTTGTGTATCACTGTCGACATCTAGTGGCTATGAAAGACAGTGAGGAGGGCATCACAACATATCAAAATACCAGTGCTGTTTGTGTAACAGAGCATTTTTTAATCAAGTTTCAAAAAAGTCTGCCCACTACCTTTAAAAAAAAAAAAATCTGTGTTAAGTTTTTAGGAAGCTTTTCATAATGAATGAAAAAGTATTGGAGCTGCTTTGCATTTTGTGATTAGCTAAGGTGATGTTTTATAAATGGTGCTTGTTCATTGTTTGCAGTGAGGCTTCCCTTGGAAATATGCGACTGAAGAGCGGAGGGAAGACAGCCAAAGCTGTTTCAAAGCAGGCCAACAGGTGAACCAAATTTAACTAGCCAGCAACTGGTTTTTACCTCTTTAGGCTAGGCTACATGATTAGCAGTAGCCTGTATGCCATTTGTTGAGATTGAAAGCATAGCCTATGTTTTAAAGCTAATATTTGGTTTAGGCTTTACCCTGCATTAGCTATAGTCTAACCATGTGAAGTTGGCATGTGTGTCAATCTACTAAGACTGTCAAGAGCAAATTTAACCTAGAAAGCGGGAGTTCGGACTTCACAAGGAGTACTTGAAGGCAACTTCAGCTGACTGTGTTATTGTGGTGCGCATGCGCAGTGAGCCAACTAGGAAGCAGAACAGACTAGTTTGAGTTGACGGCTTATGTGGACATGAGCGAAAGCAGCTGCTTTTGAATCATTCATCTGGGGTTTATAAACTCGTGGAAAGAGGGGAGTCTCTTTAAAATGGAAGGCTGACAGCTTAAAGGAAAGTCAGTGTATTTATGTATACATTTATTAAAAACTGAGCAACAATGATGTCAGAATGCGACCCGCCGCCGGAGACGGAGACCAGCGAGCCCGTGCTGGACACCGAAGCAACGGCGGTAACGTTACCTGTTTCAGAGTGTAACTTTTACTCCTCAGACCCTGTAAAGGTATTATTTGATAGGAATGGGATAGGGTTGGGACTTGCGGCGAACCCTGGAGTCGCTGTTCGTATTTCGGACTCTTGTGAAAGCGTCTTAACCGAGCTGGAGACAGACGGCTCCAGCGAAGAGGCGCTGTTGTTACCGTGTTTAGCAGGAAGCTCGTCGTCTCCGCGGGGTGTACGAGAGAAGCGGAACAGACACAGCTCGTCGTCGGATAAAGACACCTTGGCCTCCCCAGGTAAATGTTAGGGAGCAATGCTTTCGACATCTGATGAAAGGAAGTACATACGTTGACACTTAAGTAAGGGAACTCATGCTCAACGAGGGTATGTCCTGAGGAACATGTGTTGTTTTTTTTTGCATATGGTTTAGTGCTGAATATCAGGCTGATTAAATTAACAAATAACAGTGAATGCAACGTGGTCAAAACGCTATGATGTCATGCAAGCCCTGTGAGGAGTGTTAACCATTTCACTGTGGCTCTCCACTGGGAGCTCCTGAAGGGCCCCTGTAGAGTCTTGGGCCTGATTTTGGTTAACTGAAATGTTGAATATTGATAGGATATTGGCTAACTTGTTGCCCCGACACTGTTTCTTAGCAAACACACATAACTCTGAATGTTATGCCTAAGAAAACTATCCACACACTCATGTTACATTGAAGGCATTAGGCTTGTGTTTGCATGGAGATGGAGTCTGTACCCAGTCTGTCTACTCTGTGTGTTTTCCAGTCAGCTGATGCAATATCTGCATGTTATCATCCCTGTGGATGATATGAGCTGGCACTCTCACCTCATGACCTAAACACTACATGGAAGTCCAGCCACGAGTACAGTTATGAGTAGGGTTGGGCGATAATTCAATATATTTATTTATCGTCTTTCAATAAAATCATATCGTGACACAAAATAACCTTATCGAAATTTATAACAAGCACATATTAACTCAAATTTCTCAAAAAATCTGATGGGAATTATTTTGAAGGAATATCATTTGAAGACTGGTTTTGGTTTTACATCACATTATCACTCATAGGATTAATAAACTGGACTCCCAACTGACAACCTTCAAGTCACACATAAATACCCCAGTGTAGTTAAATCAAACTAAATCTGATTACTCAGTACAGTATATGTGTGCATGCATACATATATAAACATAGTCAGAGTATAGCTGGAAAATATGTTTTTTTTTCTCTATAATTTCACTAGAAACTGTTATGCTCAGTAATATACAAACATGGGCTTTGCCATGTGGTTATTTCATATAGACTAGACTAAATGACCAGAAAACATGCTAGATCGTGATATAGGCCTATATCGGCCTATAACTTTAAAGAGATGTGAAATGACTAGGGCTGGGAAATGTATCGATATTATATTGATATCGTGATATGAGACTAGATATCGTCTTAGATTTTGGATATCCTAATATCCTGATATGACATAAGTGTTGTCTTTTACTGGTTTTAAAGGCTGCATTACAGTAGAGTGATGTGCTTTTCTGAACTTACCAGACTGTTCTAGCTGTACTATTATTTGCCTTTTCCCACTTAGACATTATGTCCACATTACTGGTGATTATTTATCTAAAATCTAAGTGTGAAGATATTTTGTTAAAGCACCAATTGTCAACCCTAGAATATCGCCGCAATATCGATATCGAAGTATTTGGTCAAGCATATTGTGATATCTGATTTTCTCCATATTGCCCAGCCCTAGAAATGACCTATATCAGGATTCAATTCAATTTTATTTATAGTATAAAATCATAACAAGAATTATCTCAGGACACTTTACAGATAGAGTAGGTCTAGACCGCACTCTGTAATTTACATAGACCCAACAATTCCAGTGATTCTACCAAGAGCATGCATAAGTGTGTAAATGCGACAGTGGCAAGGGAAAAACTAATTTTAGGGAGAAACCTCGGACAGACCCAGGCTCTTGGTAGGCGGTGTCTTACGGTGCCGGTTGGGGGTGTGATGGACAATGGCAATAATAGTCACAATAAAGATAATGACTAGAAATAGTAGTTGTAGTGGTTCATGGTGTGGATAAGCCCAAGTTAACAGTAATTGTAAAATGTCTTCACTTTAAACACTCTTAAACCACACACTCATAATAGTTTAGTGTTTTGAAAAAATGTTACTGTGTTAATGCCAGTTTGGATCAAGCAGGTGTTTAGGTTTCTGTACAGATGATTTCTCATGTAGGAGGCTAAGAGAATATTTTTTGCCTGTGTATTGTTGTGTTACGTATCTGGTCAGTCTTACATATTCACAGCACTAGATTTTTTTTGGACTATAAAAAGAAAAAGGTGATCTAGTCACCATGGAAGCGGCACATATTCTGACTGAACTACTAATTGGACATCACTCCCCCTCATACCACCCACCTTTTTTCCCCTGCAACTCAATATTGGAGAATTTGTTTCCTTTTATATTCATTTCTGTTGGTCTCTCTCTCTCTCTCTGAGATCTATTGTTCGACCATGTTCTATCTGGGCCAGAAATCTAGGCCACAGGTAGACACGCTGAGCCTGAAATTGCAGGTGTTAGTCTCCTATTTCCTCTAGCCTTTTAGAATAATAGTGTTCAGGTCTACAATTCCACCAGTTTTTATTCAGTGCATTACAAATTAGAAGTCACACATAGTCCTCAGAGCTGTTGTACTGTGTCACTTTGTAATCATATAAAATTCTGGCAGGGCATTTCTATCATGGATATCTCATGGAACATGGCCATAAACCATCCAGTCCTTCCAGCTAAAATTTACATTTATTTAATCTGCCAAACTACATGTCCTACTGTCTTCCTTTACCTGAGTCCATTGGTCTATGAGTACTATTAGCAGTGTGCAGGAAGCAGTGTGAAATTATCTTATTTTAAAGTTACGCAAAATGTTTAATTTAATCTGGATTGAAACATTTGCATACATTTGACATATTCAATTATGTAGCTGTCTAAGCACAGGACAAAGACTTCAACATGTAATATGTAAAGCGCTAATGAATCAAGAATACATGCTTGCAGTGGCTAAGATATAAATGTGTGTGTAAAGCTCAGTGGGACCACACATCTTAGCAGTGACCCTTTTTCAGAGTGCAGTGTTGCGACTTCTCACACCGTTTGTGTGCACTGCAGGTCAGCAGGTCTCTAGAGCTTTGAGTGAGCTGTGAAAAAGCACATCTGGGCCCATTAACTGACCGAGGGCTCTGAGAGACAGACATTAAATATGCATGAGGCCTTTGTGCAAGCAAACCCACAGACAGACAGACATGCATGCATGTGTATTAACTTTCACTCCAGCTTTCTGTGGGGCGAGAATAATGGAAGGCGAGCGAGACATTTCTGCCTCTTGCTGTCACACTGCAAAATGACATTATCATAGACTTTCATCAACAGTACAATCCAGTGAAAGCATACATCCATCATCAGGTAAGACAGCTGAATAAACAGAAGAAATTAAATGAAGATAAAATATTGTGTCCGCTCTGTCTCACACGCAGATATATTGTGTTATAAATCAGAGGCACCCCGCAGTACATTATCACAATCTGTCTTTAGGTCTGTGTTGACACCATTTTATTTCCATATTAAAGTCAAGATGAAGCTGTTTTTAAATAATCAGTTTCCCTGCAGACCACCAAAATAAACATGGTCACACTTTTTGGCAGGGTGGCAAATTAGGACTTTCTTATTGTACATCAACCAGAAGACCTTACAACCTCAGGCGGTTGCTGTGGACTGCATTGTGGCCTAACTCAGGCAGATGAACCGTCTCATACTAGGTAATCAGGCAAAGATGGCATGGCACACACAAACAATCCGAGGACCACATGTTGCACGTCTTCTTAATATTAAGCATTTTCCAGTTGGACCACTAGGATGCAAAATAATTACATACACGTACAACGTGTGTGAGTCGATCAAGTTTGGAATCTCTACTCCATGTAAACTGTGTATAAATATATAAACTATATATGTTTTACTTTTAATGGAAATTGGTTTCAACAGGAGGGCTGACAGTCAAGTATTGAGGCAATTCGCTGTGTGATCTGACCTGCTTGGGAAGTTTGCCCAAGTTAGACTTAACATCATCTAGTGCTCTACTTTCAAGGCATGCTTCTAATGATTACACAGTATTTTAGGCTAAACAAGTGCCAAATGGAGCACAAAACACAAGCACAGCCTCGCCTAAAACATTTTGGTAGCCTCTACAATTACTTTGAGGTGCACCTCATGCACCGACTTTGAAAACATAAAAAATGCAGTAGTATGTGGCTTTTAGAGAGCAATGTCAGTGATAATACTGATGCTGGTGGTTTTCAGGTAGATAGAAATAAAGGCACAAATCACCCAACATGGGAACAAAAACACTGGGTGGAAGTAAGTAAAAGTAAATTAGAAACTAAACAGACTATGATAATTTTAATGTATTTTGTTAGGAAAACACTGACAAGTATCTACTTTTTAAATAATCCAGGTCCCTGATGTCATTTTTGCATATTCCCATCCTACTATTTTCCCCTTCCTTCTTTTTAATTTGCTTCTCTCTCAGCCCCCCCCCCCTCCCCGCAAGTGAATTAGCTTCAAAGCTATTTTTGTTTCTCCTTATCTCTCTGTGACAAATAGCATGTTAACTGTCCTCACGTCCCTTTGTCCCTTCATCCCCCTCATCCCCGTGTCTGTCCCTTCATCGCTCCCTGCGTCCCCACTGTGGCTTTAGTGTGACTCATACAGAGCATATGGAGCCTTTCTGTCAGCTGACAGTTCTGACGTGTTAGAGGAGACGGTAGAAGGTGTTGTGTCACATGGTTGGGCCTTCATCAAAGGAATAATTAGCACCGAATACCAATCAGACCGCATTCACATCCATGGAATTAAGTTAGACCTAGAATAGAAAATAGCCATTTTTCTGATGTGTGGCAGGCTCACCCATCAGCCCTGTTGCCTCACAGCAAGAAAAGTACAGGGTTTAAATCCACTGACCCACTGGAGCCTTTGTGTGTGCAGTTTGTGAGAGAGAGAGAGGCAAAGGGCCACAGGTCAGATTAGAGCCTTGGGCTGATGCAGTAAGGACTGAGCCTTGGTACATGGGGCGCACGCTCTACCAGGTGAGCTACCAGGGTGCACCAGAAATAGTGATTCTAATTTGCCCACAAGTGTGACTGTGTGTGTGAGATAGACTAGCCACCTGTCCAGGTTGTACCCCAGCTCTCTCCCAGTGAGTGAGTGCTGGGAACAGTTGCAGCTTCCCATGACCCTGAACAGGATAAGCGGTTTAGAGAATGGACGGATGGATTGCCTCTCACATACAAACCGTGTGCATGAGTGGAGAGGGTAGTTAGAGGAGAAGCAGTAGATGGAAAAGATTGACCTGTAGATAAACTTACAAGCATATAGAAATATAATTTTTGGATGAAATTATTGTTTTCAGTAGATTTTTTTTTATAGAGCAATATCTTTTTACTTTGTAATAGGGTTTGCAAAGATGACCTATACGTGTTTTTCAATATTATTCATCATTCATGCACAGCTTAAAAAGACAGTCTTTCATGGCAATTGGCTCCTTTTTTCATATGCTATGACACAGGTTGCCATGGATATTTCCTGATGATGCTTTGAGGTTCACAAAATGTCACTGCCAACGTTTTGTCACTGCATGACATTAATTTAACGCCATGTTTTGGAAGTGGCATGAATGGTGATGCAGTATCATAAGAAAAGCCGTTGCTGTTTTACTGTAGCACCGTCTGATCGCCCACAACGAAAATATGAATATCAATCTGAACTTTTGTCCCGCTCTAGGTACCAACAGTGGAGACTTCAACCATTTCCCTGACGATCCCGAGTTTGCAGATATTATCAAAAGGGCGGAACAAGCTATCGAGAACTGCGTCTTTCCAGAGAGGATTTCCCAGGGTTCCAGTGGGAGCTACTTTGTCAAAGACCCAAAAGGGGTGAGGAGCAGATAGAGGATTGTACATTAGGCTTTTTTTAATAGGAGTTTTAAGAGATTTAAGAAAGCATTATATAGTCACTTTCCCCACTCAGATTTACCCAGCTAGTGTAGGAATTCTAGCTGGTGATTAAATGTGCTAGCGTTGTGACATTTAGCTTACTGTAAGCTCCCTTTAAGGTGGTTCTACACTGCTCTAGACCTGAGCTGAGCTGCTGAACGGTGTGAACAGGAGGTGGACTCCAGCAGTATGCGCGGTTAGCATAACATTAACAAGTAATGCACGCAACAGGAAAAAAGATATTGATCTCTAACATGTTAGCAGCTTCTCTGTCACTTCACATTTGTTGCTTATAACTTTGCATGTCGTGCCTGTGGTTCTTTAGTCTTGTTCTTTTAAAGGTGCCATAACATGAAAAACGGCTAGTTCTGTCGCTGTTATGTCCCTGTCTGTGCTGTATTCTCCCATTTTCTGCCATGTGCCAAATGTATAGCAAAAGGCATTTGTGATATAACGCTCTTTTTCATTGTCTTTTCCCTCTACAGAAAGTCATTGGTGTTTTCAAACCAAAGTCAGAGGAACCTTACGGTCACCTCAACCCCAAATGGACCAAATATTTTCACAAGGTACATTGTTTACACACACATAACAGATGCCACACAATCTGAGGGAGTATTAGCAGACAACCAGTTTTCTTTTTTAAAGGTTTCTCAAAGTTTCCTGGTTGACCCCTCTCTCTCTCTCTCTCTCTCTCTCTCTCTCTCTCTCTGTCTTTTTCCCTCTCTCACTAGCTGTGCTGTCCGTGCTGTTTCGGCCGAGGCTGCTTGTTGCCTAACCAGGGTTACCTCTCCGAGGCTGCTGCCTCACTGGTTGATACCAAGCTCGGCCTGGGAGTGGTGCCGAAAACCAAGGTGGGGGCTCTGAGAGCATGCATTTTATTGCATTTAAAGTGCTCATATTATGCTCATTTTCAGGTTCATAATTATATTTAGAGGTTGTACCAGAATAGCTTTATGTGGTTTAATTTTCAAAAAACACCATATTTTTGTTGTACTGCACATTGCTGCAGCTCCTCTTTTCACCCTGTGTGTTGAGCTCTCTGTTTTAGCTACAGAGTGAGGCATCTCACTTCTGTTCAATCTTTGTTGGGAATCGCACATGCTCAGTACATAGGTAAGGACTACTAGCCAGTCAGAAGCAGAGTATGAGGGCTTGCCCTGACAGTACCTAGGTAAGGACTACTAGCCAGTCAGAAGCAGAGTATTGGCGTTTTTCCATTACATGGTACCTGCTCGACTCGCCTCGACTCGACACGCTGTGCGTCCGTTTTCCGTTGCAGATTTTAGTACCGCCTCAGCTGGTCGTCTTGCCGGCTCGACGCACACACCAGCGCACAAGTATAAACATCAGGCCACTTGAGCTTGTTTTACAGTTCTGTGGAGGCTCCACGCAGAGCTTTCGCCGTAGCCTATGTAATATGTGGCCTGATGTATACATTTGTCAGCTGGTGTGTGCGTCGAGCCAGCATGTGTGTATGTACGTAGGATACGGTGAAAGCTCTGCCTGGACTGGAGCCTCCGCAGAACTGAAACAAGCGGCGCCACAGTGAACTGCCGTGACCTAACACAACACACACAGAACGTCGAAGGTGTGTTGTTGTTGCCAGAAGACACATTCTGTTTCAGAAGAAGCTGGAGGCAGCAAAAAAAAAAACACAGCTGGCTAAACTGTTTAAAAATAGCGGGTTTGTTCAGGACACCCCCGTCTGTCGCTTTCACGTCACCTTTTCGGCTCGCCTCAGCTCGCTTGGAACCTCGACTGAGGAGGTACTAAAAAAAGTACCTGTTAGCAGGTACCAGGTACTTTTTTTCGTAATGGAAAACCAAAAAAGGCGAGTAGAGTCGAGGCGAGTCGAGCAGGTACCATGTAATGGAAAAGCGCCATATGAGGGCGTGCCCTGACAGTACCTAGGTAAGGACTTGGTGTCATCACAGTTTGACTAGTCTGGCTATCACCAGACCGAGCTCAATCTTTTAAGATTGAACATTACAGTCTGCTAGGTATTTTCTCTGCACAAGAGGTCGGTCAGATCAATGGGGACAGTTCAAAGGACTCTGTACACATTTGGATAGTCCTTCAACCAATCAGACGACGATCCGGGTGACGCGACAGCGGCATCGACGGGTTGCTGCCATGGAGTGCGGCACTTCGGTGGCCGGCTTTTTGAATGTAAACAAAAAGCTGCTTGGTCGCTTCTCTATCGTCATCGTGTTAAACCCGCCAATAGCGCGCCAGGTGGATGAGCCAGTTTGTGATTGGTTCCCGCAAATTTGTAACGGAAGCAGGATAATGTACAGATAAACCTACAGGTTTCCAGCCTGAGCTGCAGGGCGAAATCAAATCGCCGGCAGATCGGGCTGGGTTTACCCAGTCTACAGTTTGACTGAAATCCGACTAAATTCTGAACTCCTGTGAATATATTGAAACAGAATATTCAGTGTATGTAGATGTGATACTTCTTCTAGCTGTGAGAGAAACTATCCAGCAGTGGTCACAAGGTACAACTAAACCAGTGGTAACGGAGTGCCTTCCTTTTTTATCAGGTGGTGTATCTGGCCAGTGACACATTCCACTACAGCGCCATCGACAGAGCCAAATCCAGGGGGAAGAAGTACGCCTTAGAGAAAGTCCCCAAGGTGGGACGACGCTTCCACAGAGTGGGCCTGCCACCTAAGGTAACAGAAAGTGGTAGCCCTTCGTGGTCTAATGTCACCAACATTAAGCTGTTTTTGTATGAGCAATCAACGAGAAACATAGGCTGGAAACCCTTCTCTTGTTCATTGTTCTCATTCCTGTGTGGTATACGCTTTCAGACTTTTTTCTTTGTTGTTTGAGAAGGCCTATACAAATGGTGTAATTAGAACAAATACTAATGTATACTAAAAACATTTTTATTGCTAACATTCCTCCCCCCAACATGTTAAAACAGTTTTTTTTAAATGTCACATGTTTTTGTTTTACATATACATGGTCTGCTGTCTTATCATTATGAAATGAGAGCGCTGTGTTCTCAGTGAGCAGAGGGCTCAGAATAGCTGCCTGGCAGAGGACAGTAAAAGGAATCGTGTCACACTCTCTGAAAAAACAGGTTTAAAAAAAAAGAAAAAAAAAAAAGAAAGAAAATAAGGTAGGAAGAGGAAGCATAAATGCCATCTCTGAAAGATGCTGAAAAAAGAACATATTGGCTGTCATGAAAAAGGTGGCTGGAAGAATGTGTTCAGGAAGTCGTATGAGGAAGTTAGCTTCATGTTTTCAACTGTCACGCACTGCTGACATTTTAGCCTGTTGACATCACACAATTTCACGTTACATCATTGCACCCCACCACATCATTACCATATAAACAGGCTGCCTGCATTTTCAGAACACGCTGTTTTTTTTTGTTTTTTTTTATGTATATGTGATGAGGTGTGTCTTTGTTTCCAGGTGGGCTCATTTCAGCTGTTTGTGGAGGGTTACCGTGAAGCGGACTACTGGCTGCGGCGCTTTGAGGCAGAACCTCTGCCAGAGAACATCAGGAAGCAGCTGCACTCACAGTTTGAGCGGCTGGTAGTGTTGGACTACATTATCCGAAACACAGGTGAGGGGGGTCTGTGTTGACATGTATTAAACACACTGTGTACCAAACTTAAACACAGCATTGCAGTTAGGGATGTTAATGATTAACCGTTAACTGAAAATAAGAACTTGGACCGATTAATACTATCAGTTGAACAACAAAACAATAATTTTTAACCCTTGCGTTGTCTTCCCGTCCACCATGCACGTTGTTCTGGGTCAAAATTTAAAAACGTTTATTTTTCTGTTGCTTTTTTCCAAGTTTTTTTTTGTCACTTATTCTTTTTAGTTTGCTGATTTTTTTTTTTTTATTTTTTTTCTGCGCTAGTTTTTTGACCCTTTTGTTTGTTTTTTTTTCACTTTTTGAACCTTTTTTATGACATTTTTGTAATTTTTTTTTTCAACGTTCTTTTATAAATTTTTTTTCTTCAAATACTATAAAATTAAATAAAACACCCAAATTCAATAATAGTAGTGAGCAGATCATTTATTTTACTTGTGAAGAGCGTTGCATGGAACCATCCACATTATTTTTTTGGACAATTTGGTTAAAGTAAAACCCAAATTTCTGATGTAGAAACTTTTTGAAAATTGGTCAAATTTGACCTGAAGACAATAGGAGGGTTAAAACAAAAATAAAAAAACGTTATTTAAAAAAAAAGTTTGCATGATAAAAGAAAAAATAGGCTTTACAATCTATTTCTAAACTGCTAGTTAACTTGTTAGTGCAAACTTTGCACTAGCATGTTGTGTTTTAGCAAGATAGACTACAGACTCTGTACTACATTTAACACTGACTTATTAAACACTAAATATTAAATTTAAATAATAATATATAATTAATAAATAACCAGCTTTTCAAAGTAACAGTTGCAATGTGCAATTTTAAGCTCAGTAAACTATTTAAAAAACGTGTGCTATAACAGTGTTACTGGCATTGCTCCCATTATCCTCCGTGACACGCTCTCTTCCACTTCGCCTGACAACTCTTCTCCAAAACAGCTCTGAGATAACAGTGGAAATTTATCCCTTTTAAATGTGAATAAACTACAGTTACACTCACCGACAGCAAATGCTCTTTCCGTTGTGATTGGTGGTATCTTGACAACTCGCCGTTACCTTGTTTCATACAGACTGTGTTGATGCGACTTCTACATTACAGCCACTCAAACAGGACGGAGTCGACTTAGTTAAGGCGGCAGGCGCGTATTGTTAAGGCGGCCGCCTTAACTGCAAAGTGCTGCGGGAAACCCTGGTTAACTGCTCCTCAGATCTCTGCAGGGTAAATCCAGACAGCTAGCTAGACTATCTGTCCAATCTGAGTTTTCGGTTGCACGACTAAAACAACTTTTCCACCCCGAGGCTATTTTGCAGACGCACCGTGGCTCCGTCTGGCCCTAGCGCCGCCCAAGACAATTGTGATTGGGTTAAAGAAAGGCCAACAAACCAGAGCTTGTTTGGTTCCATCCCTGAATGCTGTGTGGTCTCGCCAGACCCTCCTCCGCAGCGCTGTGGAGGAAGGTCTGCCAATGCAATCGGTTAACGAGGGTCGGCTATCGGTCGACAAAAAACCTCTAAATAAGCATCCGTGATAACAGTCCATCACTCCAACTGCCATTCGTCCTGTTTTACTAGAGTGAGTTTTTCTTTTGCACTTTAGCCATTTACAGCCATTGCACTACATTGCTGCGTGTTGACATTGTCAGCCTATTTGAAAGTTCACTAGTGTGTTACATTGAATTTGCACTCGTCTTTATGGCTAATCATTTATAAAAGCTAGCTGTCTGGCTGTGGTCCTTCCCCACCTACATACTTATTTCCATTTCCTCTTTGTCTTCGTCCTCAGATCGAGGGAATGACAACTGGTTGATCAAGTATGAGAAGCCAGGAGGAGAGGGACAAAAGGTGAGGTTAAATTCACACATACTTAGGGTGTGTTCAGACTGTTTAAAGAGCAAATTATCACCTTGCCTCATGCAATTGAACTGCTGGAATGCTGATACATTGTCATTGTGGGACACATCCCATGTTAAACACACACACACACACACACACACACACACACAAACGCTTAAACACACACACTTTTGTACTTGATGCTCTGTCACTTATTCATATGCAGGACACATTGGGGCCCACATTGACAGACAATAGCTTGGATATTGCAGGTCTGGAACAAACCAGTGCCCCAAAGACTTTGTTGGTTACAGATCCCAGAACACTGTCTGCCTCCCCGTCATCAATCATTATTTGCCATGTGTTGATAAATGAGCAAAAGGTTGTCATCTAGCTGTCCAATTAATCAGGCCTTTGGACAGTGATCAATGACTCGTCTGGTCATCGATCATGAATCACTCTGTCAGTTGTTGGTGATGACTTCTTTGATCCTCTTTTCCTCTCACTGTAGGATGCAGAGTGGCCAGAGAATAGTTCCGAGTCCTGCATTAAGATTGCAGCAATCGACAACGGCCTGGCCTTCCCCTTTAAACACCCGGACGAATGGAGAGCCTGTATGTTGGTCTCTTTCCTCCCTCACCTCTCTTTATACATGTATACGGTCTCTTATGGGGCCATTATTGTAGCAGAACTATTTGCAAACGTGTGTGGTGAATTGTGTCAATCCGTGTATGCGTAATCAGATTTGTAAATGTGTAGACAAAGCTGTAAATGCATATATTGATCTGTGAACGTGTAGACAAATCTGTAAATGCGTACATGGAGGCACTACTGAGGCGCAATGTGGACAGAGCGGTACAGACAAATCTCCACACACGTCACACGCATCGGCAGATCTCTGCCACAGCAGAAGTGTAGCAACAATCAAAAAGACAGCCAATTAAAGGTGCAGTAGGTAAGACTTTAAGACCAAAACTAACTTTCTGTTGTATTTGCTGAAACTGACCCTATGTTCCAGTAGAACTACATGAAGCAGGTAATTTAAAAAAAAAAAAAATCCAGCTCCTCTGGCTCCACCTACAGCCTGTTGTGCGATTTGCAAAAATCCACCGCTCCCTGTTCAGATGCACCAATAAGGGCCAGGGGGGTGACTAACTGCGTGTCAATCACTGCTCATGCACACACATTCATTCTCTCTTGTGGGGGGAAGGGCTTAGGAGACCATTTTGGGCTTTAGCGGAAAGGGGGGAGGGACTGAGAAGTTGTTGATGTTCCCATCTTTTGGCTAAGTTCTGGATCTTCACAATCCTACCTACAGCACCTTTTTAAGAGGTCTGCCTGAGTAGTAACTGATGACTTGTCTGTCTGTATTTCCAGCTCTTGGAGCAAAATGATTTTCAGCCATTACGCATTGACAAATTACACATTTGTCTACACATTTACTGGTTCACATTCACATGGATAGCTAGGCATTTTCCAAAGGTTAAGAAAAGAAACGCATTATGTTTTTTGTACGGTTTAAAGAAACCTTACCTTTGGACCATGTCTTTGTGCTAAGCCAACCAGCTGCCGGCTGTAGCTTCATATTTACCCTACAAACATGAGTGATTTCAATCTTCCTATCTGAGCTCTCAACAGAAAGTGAACTAGCTTATTTTTTCTAACTATTCTTTTAATTGTCTGTCCCTCAAATAGCCAACTACTTATTTATTTTGATTCGCTTATTCTTGCCATGATGAGTCTCAGACGGTTAACAATAAATAAAAGCAACAGTAAAAACACACTATGAAACGGTAAAGACGCAACATAATATAACAAGACAGTGTGGCCTCTACAAATTGTGACAAAGTGGACCGTTGCCTCCTCCCATCAGACCCATTCCACTGGGCATGGCTCCCCCAGGCTAAGGTGGCCTTCTCCCAGGAGACCAGAGACCTGGTGCTGTCCCGCCTCTCTGACATGAACTTTGTCCAGGACCTCTGTGAGGACCTCTATGAAATGTTCAAGGTACGAGCCACCTCCATAACTTTCCTCTTCTCTCCCCCTTTTCTCTGTTTAGACAGATTACAATTAAGAGAACAGCTGTCTGTCGGCAGTGTAACATGAGACAGGGCACCTGCTAACAGGAGTTATTGTTTTTCTCTTCAGACGGATAAAGGCTTTGACAAAACCATGTTTGAGAGGCAGATGTCTGTTATGAGGGGACAGGTGAGTTTTCTTTCTTTTAAAGAAAGTATTTTGGACTGCTGTTGCTGTCAGCCTCTTTGTCTTTTGTCTTTCTCCTTTGTGTCCTATATTTTGTTTTTCCTTTTTTTTATATCCTACCATGCTCTCCTTTCTCTCTCCCGTGCCCTACTTTCAGTCACTTTCGTTGTTTGCTCTGTGACTTAATCACCATCCGTCTTGACCTAATTTCTCACACCCTCCACCCCTGTCTACCGCCCCGCCTCACCTTTTCACGTCTTTCATTTCTACTCCTCATCTCAACCGTTTACCTTTTTTGGATTAATGACCACTGAGTGTGTCCTAGCCATAACAGTCTATGGTCATCATAGCATAAAGATTACGTTGGTCAAAGGAAGACAAAGCAGACAGTTATTTCCATGAAGCAAGTCTCTTTTTTTTATGTAGTTATCATAATTGACTATACCCAGTGTTGTTGTGTTCTATTTCCAGTAGTATCTCAATATATTGACTTAATATATAAAAATATTGACTTGGTATCTCAATATATTGACTTAATATCTCAAAATATTGACTACATATCTCAATATATTGACTAAGTAACACAGAATATTGACTTTGAATCTCAAAGCAATGCGAAACTTTAAAATATTGACTGAGAATCTCAATATATTGACTGAGTATCTCAATATATTGACTTAGTAACTCAGAATATTGAATAAGAGCTCGCGCGGTTATTCGATTCGACAGAAAATGACTCATTTTGATTTAGTAATCGTTGACGGCATTTTTCAACAGATTAGATTAGCCTAATCCATGTTGCTTCAGATTTCATAGGTGCTTAACCTCTCTAACACACATGCGCACACACACACATACACACTTACGTTTGTTTCACTATCTTTGTGGGCACCCGTCATTGACATAATGCATTCCCTAGCCCCTTACCCTAACCTTAACCATCACAACTAAATGCCTAACCTTAACCCTTACCCTCACCCTAACTATAACCAAATTCTAACCCTAATCCTAAAACCAAGTCTTAACCCTCAAGCAGCCCTTTAACCTTGTGGGGTCCAGCATTTTGGTCCCCACAAGGCTGTGCAGACCCCACAAGTATACTGTATACCCCGGTTTTTGGACCCCACGAATATAGTAAAACAAACACACACACACACACACACACACACACACACACACACACACACACACAAACACACACACTCTCTCTCTCTTAAATGCAACCAAAAAAATGGTTTGTGTACGTCCTACATCATGAACCCTGTCTACACCAGGTGTTGAACCTGACCCAGGCGCTGAAGGACGGGAGGAGCCCCATCCAGCTGGTGCAGATGCCTCGGGTGGTAGTGGAGCGCAGCCGCTCAGGCGGCCATGGACGCGTGGTCACGCTCGGCAACGCCTTCACACAAACCTTCCACTGCAAGCGGCCCTTTTTCTCCTCGTGGTAGTCAGAGATGGGGCGAGGAGGGCGAGCTGAGGAGAGACTTCTGCAACAGCTCTTTATGTTTTTGTCCTGAAGTCGAGGAAGTGAGGGAGAAGACGTGAATATCGCACTGGACACACACTGGCTCATATTTCTTTGGCGAGAGGGGAAATGGAGAGGAAGACACGGATGATAGAAAGTTGAGATGAAGAAACTTCAGTGCATTCCTCATGTTTATGAAGAGAACACAGAGAAGCATGGCAGCTGGAGAGATTGGCATACCATTGTCACCATACCATGGTGACTTGATTGGATAATCAAGAAGGCAGAAAGGATTTTTTTTTTTTTTTTACCCACCCAAAGTACCTACTGAAGTCTCTTACAAGGTCTCTTAGTGGGGTTAATGGCCAAAGAAAAGTACCTGCAGACCACGGAAGTAACAGATCTGTGGTCCACTATGTTTGGGAATTTAAAGCACTGGTTTCACAGATCTCTCCAGGAAGTGATTTTTAAAATCTGTGAGAGCGTTGGTCCTGGTCTGGGATTAAAGTCCCAAACCACTTGCTTTGCCTTGTAGGATTACTTGTTAAAATCTAGATGTGCACTTGCACTGCTGGAGGTGTTTGACTAGTTCTACAGAACCGGGTCAAACCACTTTTTATCCACTGTTTGTTTTCACAATCTGTTGAACAAACAGTGTCTTCAAACTCTCACTACTGCCAAAATCTGCTTGTGGGAGGAATATTTCAAAGCCTCAAGAAGAGAATATTGTTGAAACTTGAATATGAAATTGGGGTAGGAGGACTAGTAATAAACACATTGCTGGAATGTAATCTGTTTACGGTTTCTACACAGATTCTTGCTCCTAAACATTTCAATACGAGTGAATGCTGTCAAAAATAGTTTTTTTCTTCTTCTTCGTAACAATGAATGTATTTGTTGTTAGACATGTATTTAATTGCTGGCAAGCAGCTATCTCTTGAACCTCGTGGCATGGGCGGAAGGCTACCTCGTCCCTGCCATTTACAATACATTATATGAAGAGGAAAATCAGAGGACAATATTTCACACTTGCTCGATGCCGTTGTGTTTTTCTTATGTATGCATCTTGAAATTTTTATTCCATCTCGATGATTGTATGAGTAAAGTTGTATATTTAACAGATGAAAAATAAAAATTGGGAAATTTAAATCTTTGTTTTGGTCAGTTGTATATTACACAGTTTCACAGAAAAAGCGTGATTGTGTAAGGAATGAGATAAAGATAAAATGGTGCCAATCTACTTTTTGACTAACTGCTGAGGGAAACAAAATGGTACACGGTGTTCCAGCTGTGTACATTAACTGCCTTCAAACATTGTTGACAAAGGTGTGTTCAGCAGAGACCTGGGACTGACAGGACCATTACACTTGTAGACTTAATGATTAACTGATCTCCGAAACAGTAATACATCAAAACAAAGGGAGCTATTCATAACTGTTGTACGCAAATGCAGACTAACGTGAACACTATTTGAGTTATTTACTAAAGTAGTTTATGAGATTTGAATAAACAGTGTATATCCATAAAACTGAGAAAAGAGAAAACACGTGTACATTTTAAAGGTAAAACAATAGATATTAAATAAATAGAGTTATGATTAGTACTGTAAATAACATGGGTCTTTTGTGATTGTACTGTGGGGATTCAGTCATGTATCTTACCTAACTTACTATACATCTGCAACTACTGCTTGTTTACAGGATTGATTTACTAAAAAAATGTTTTTATATGCATCAAGTAATCATTTAGTCTATACAATGTAATTGTCACAGTCTATGTTCAGAGTCCAGTTTATTTTTTTTAAGATTATTTTTGGGCATTTTCAGCCTTTATTTATAGGACAGCTGAAGACGTGAAAGGGGGGGGAGAGAGGGAGAGAGGAATGACATGCAGCAAAGGGCTGCAGGCCAGAGTCGAACCCACGACCGCTGTGTTGAGGAGTAAACCTCTGTATATGGACGCGCGCTCTACCAGGTGAGCTACCCAGGCGCCATTGCTTCTTTTTTTTTTTTTTTTTTTTTTTTTATAATTGTCATAAAATCCATTGATATTCAACTTACAACAATATAAAACTTAATAAAGCAACAAATCCTCACATTTGAGACGCTTGAACTGAATAATATTCGGCAATTTGTCCAAATGAAAATTGATTATCGAAATTCGACAAATTGATGAATTGTGTAATAGTTTCAAGATTTGGGGGCAATAACTATATCATTTAGCATGGTTCATCACCATGGTTATGGTAATCAGTGGCCTTGTAGAAAGTAGTGATACTATAACCTTGACTGGACACCACCACAGCAGACCCATCCACAGGCTCACAGTTCACGCTGCAGGTTAGACTGTTATAACAAGTTGAATGGAGGCGTTGATGAGCGGATGTTATCCTGTGGACACAAACAGGTGCAGAATTGAAATGCACTCATTAACCCTTGTGTTGTCCTCCCGGGTAAAAATCAAAACTTAACCCTTCTTTAGGACCGTTTTTTCAACGTTCTTGGTGCTTTTTAGACGTTTCTGTCGCTTTTTTCAGGGTTTTTGTTTCTTTTTTCTGCGCTTTTTTTCCACCACTACCACCAACGTATTAGTTGTACACTTATTTTTGGAATTCATGACCAATACACCTCATTTATATGAAATTATTACTACTATTTTTTTACTTTAAAAAAGCTGAAATTATCAATTATTTTGACTAATATTTAAAATCAGAGGAACATGTTTAAAGAATCACAGACTGGTTTATGTCAAAGTGTAGTCAGGATACTGTTTTGAAACCAATTTTTTTTTTCTCTCTAAATGCTATACAATTGAATAAAACACCCAAAATTAAATGAAATTAGAGAAACTTAATTATACTCAAGGAGCCTTTCTATGAAACCAGCCATGTAATTTTTGTGCAATTTCATTGAAAGAAACTCAAATTTCTGACATGGAAACTTTAAAAACTGGTCAAATTTGACCCGAGGACAATAGAAGGGGTAGAACATCTCTACATGTATGTGCAAAAGAAACACACGCAGCAACACACACCCACCTCCACAGTATGCCCCTTCAATCGTAACACTGGTAGAAGTGAGGTAGTCAAAGGTGTCACCACACACTCATCCCTCGGCACCCACACATACTGACTGAGGAGCAGCACACATCTGGAGAGGAAACCGAATATAAAACAAAAACGTGTTGCAATATGATCAGTGTCAGCAGTAAGACGTAGAGGGACACATAGCTTAACACTGCCACCATGTGGAAAACATTCCCTCTGCTAAACTTAAAGGCACATGTCATGAAATTCAAAGTGCAGTATTTGGAATTTATTTTTTACACTGCTTTCATATTGTCATATTTTGAGTTAAACGGGCTTATTTTTTGAATTATGATTGCAGTAAACGATCTGCTTCATGTAGTTCTACTGGAACATAGGGTCAGTTTCAGCAAATATGACAGAAAGTATTAGTTTTATAAGTCTTTTACTTACTGCACCTTTAACGTTATTAACAATGGCTCTGTTCCGTTCCAAGTGCCCCAGTGTGTGCAATACCCAAGGGGGTAAACTTCTCCTCACAACGTGTACCTCCTATGGCGCCATTTTGATGCTAACAAGCACTCACCCCCCCGTTAGCATCCTGACTGCCATTCATTTCGACGTCACTTTGACTGCGAATAACTTTACATCTGAAGCGTTTAAAGACTCTATTTGTCCATTGTTTATTTCTAAAGAAACACGACAATGTATAAAAGGCTCCATTACCTTGTATCTCACGTTATGCAGACGTTTTTGTAAAAATAGGCTAACGATTGTGTCATAACCACGGGACTTACTGTCGCATAGTAGAGGAATTACCGTATAGTACAGGAGAAGCTCGCAGACAGTTTGGACTTACATTAGCTGTTTAAGTTTAATTACTAATGTTAACTAGCATTTTAGTTAGCAATAATTAGCCTGTGTCCATGTTATCTCCTTACATATACCTATGTTCTCCGTCTCTGCAATATTCGGAATGATTGAGATTTCTCTTGGCACAGCTACCAGAAGACTTCCAACTTTCAGACAGGTTGCCCACGTCACATTTACGTTGTCTCTCTCAGTTGGAGGCTGCGCAGTAACGCTCACCGGAAAAGTGCTTCTAATATCCTTCACTGGTCTCCGTCCAGCGCAACGGGATCTGTTGGTCCAGTTTATATACTGTCTATGGCACTACCAGGACCCTGAATCTAAAGCAGCTAAATGGGATTCAGCCATCATTCATTGGAGTATTTACACCTGTGTGTTTCCTACTGACATTATAACACACAAAAACACAGATATAAGAAATGCAGGCACATATTGCACATATTGCCTGCAGGGGGCGTACTAAAACTGTAACACTGGAGCAACTATTACTTATTTTGCCTGAAGGTGCAGGGAGGGAAATTTAAACATATAAAGTATGAATATGATTAATAAAACATATTTTGTTTACATTTTCAGACATGTCCTGTAGAATCTCTGACAAAGGTTGAAATAAATAAATGTATTTTATGTCCATGTTACAAGATGTCATTCATCAATTCAGTGTAAAATAACTGCCCTGATCTGGTTTTAGATTAAAGTAGGCCAGTCTTTGCTTCAGAGGGAAACTCTAGTACAGGGGTCTTCAACCTTGTTTTAGGCCAAGGACCCCTTAGCTGAAAGAGAGATGGAGCAGGGACCGCCTACTATACATATTGTATCAAATTAAGTTGCATATTCAAATGGGCCTACAATAACGTGTAGGGCGGCCTAAAGCCTTCATACGTAACACTAATCTATTAAAATAATAATTGTTGGCATGATTTTATAAATCATGTTTTAATGTTAAACATACACGTGGCACAGTGAATCCTACCTCTAGTACCTCAATAAAACATCACATTCATTATTAGTTTCACTTGTTTTCATTTTAAACAAATTGTATATCTTTATACAATACACATTTTCTATAGGCTCAGTCTGCCACTTTTTAAAAAAAAAAAAAATGCCAAATCAGTGCTGGATCCATGGTATCAGAATTTTGGATAGTCATGGAAACATTTATTGGTCATGTGACAAGGGCTGGGAAGATTGGCAGAACAGGCAGCCAAGTGACAGTACTCTGATCCATTGGAAATCACAAATGTCAGACTGCCACCTCGTGCCCCCCTTCTAGCCCAGTTTCTAGCCCCCAGTTGAAGATATCTGCTCTAGTAGACTAGTGGAGGAACAGGCATTACTGAAAGGCTGGTTTTAAATGGTGTTGATCAGTTTCCTATCATAAGAAAGTGAGTGGCTCCCTGGCTCCAGTTCGCCTCGGACTCTGGGATCACTCACTCACAGAACTGAGTGATATCCAGTCACCAGGCTGTCAAAATATGCAGGCACTGTTGACTCAGCAATGTCGTGAGTTCAATCTACAGAGAGCTGAGAACACGAGCTTCATAGGCCCAATCACTTCTCAAACAGCGCCACAGCTCTGTGGAGTGAAGTAACACGTGGAGTGTTTCTATATTTATTTATTCAGGATCTGGACACAGGGACACATTTGTAGAGATACATTTAATATGACGATATAAGGAACCAATTGAATCCCCCCCCCCCCGAGCTCTCTGGCGGGTGCTTTCAACATTCATCACCATGCAGTTACTTTTACTTGCAGCGGCGCTTCTCTTTACGCACGACTTCACCGGAGCTGTGCGCTCTGACAAGTGCGCCTCCCGCTGCGACGTGAGCTTGTGTCCGAGCCCCAGCTGTCCCGGCGGGTACGTCCCGGATAGATGTAACTGCTGCCTGGCGTGTTCACCGCGCGAGGGAGACCCCTGCGGCCGCAAAAACGACCTGCCCTGCGGGGATGGATTGGAGTGCAAGCTGCTCGCTGCGGGGAGGCGGCGAGGCTCCAAGGGGGTCTGCCGGTGTAAGACGGAGGATGAAGTGTGTGGAAGCGACGGGAAAACGTACGGTAATGTGTGTAAGATGAAAACGGCCAGCCGTAAAGGTGAGCAGAAGGGGAGAGCCGCAGTTAGCCAAGCGCACAAAGGACCATGTGTACCTTCCGGCGCAGGTATGGGAAGACATTCACTTTTTGGGTTTAACGAAAACATATGGCATATAGCTTTAATAGTTTACAGTGCTACGGTTAGGGAAAACTCAGGAGCAGCTTGACTCTGGATCCGTGAAGTTCGGGAGAACTTTATTGAAATCTTGGTAGAGGAGATTTAGGATTAAGCAGTGCAGTTTAACCACAATGTAGTGCCATCCCTACTCTGAGGCACTCGGCATTTCCAAGAGACATTTATCTCATGTATGTCAAGTTTGGGTTATGTAATGATATTAATTGCGCCAAACACAGATGCTCACCTAAATCAATGTTGTTTTGAAAGTCCAGTACCTCTCTCTGGGGACAGGCTATCTGCGGGTGTATGTGTTTGTCAGTAAGGTGTGTGTGTGTGTGTGTGTGTGTGTGTGTGTGTGTGTGTGTGTGTGTGTGTGTGTGTGTGTGTGTGTGTCTGTGTCTTTTAAGCCTGTTTAACGCTGACCTTAAAAGGAGACGGTCCTGGAACACAACATTCCTATATCATGCAGCTGCATAAATCCCCTCAATAGAGAGACATACTTGAACACAGAACAGGTTTAGTGATGGAGTATGGCGTAAGTTTGGATGGAGTAGGAGTAAGTTTTCTCGTTGCCTCATCTTACCATCAAAATTGTGTTTCTGGACGTACTGATCCTTCTGTATTGAGAGCTGCAATAATTAGTCGATTAATTGATTAGTTGATCGTCAGAAAATTAATCAGCAACTATTTTTGATGAATGTTTTCAGTCATTTTCAAGCAAAAAAAAAAACAACCAAATATCCTCTGATTTCAGTTTCTTCAATTTCAGGATTTGCTGCTTTTCTCAGTTTTTTAATATTGTATTGTGTCTATTTGAAGACCTCACTTTGGACTCAGAGACACTGATGGATATTTTTCACTATTTTCTGATATTTTAGAATCGATTTATCCAAAATGTCATCAAAAAAAAAAAAAAAATAAATAATATATATATATATATATATATATATATATATACTTTGGGTAATTAGCATTGCATTTTGCTATACTGCACTTTTTTGCAGTACCAGCATTGAAGGAATAATGTTTATCTGATAATTATATTCCCTATCCCTATTATCACGTGTGTGTGTGTGTGTGTGTGTGTGTGTGTGTGTGTGTGTGTGTGTGTGTGTGTGTGTGTGTGTGTGTGTGTGTGTGTGTGTGTGTGTGTTTCTGTTAATGCAGTTCTTTCTTCATGTCAGTACAGGTCGTCCACCGGTCCGTCCCAGCAGCCCTCGCTACAAGTTCAACTTCATCGCTGACGTAGTGGAGAAAATAGCACCTGCTGTTGTCCACATTGAACTGTTCATAAGGTGTGGCGTATGTGTGTGTGTGTGTGTGTGTGTGTAGAGATAGATGTTACAGCTACATGGAGTGTTGAGTAAAAGACACAGCAGTCTTAGCAGAGTGTTTTTGAAGTTTGACCCTTCTACCTTTAAATAAAAACTATTCCTATGGCATTACTTGGGTACGTACTTGCGCTCCGCTTACCCCTCATTATAGTGATACAACTTCAACAATTACAACCTGTGTCCTGAAATAAGGCCTCTTTCTCATTCCCTGTCTCCTTCTCCCCTCTCTGTCTCCAGACATCCCCTGTTTGGTCGCCACGTGCGTCTCTCCAGTGGCTCTGGTTTCATTGTGAACCACTCAGGTGTGATTGTGACCAACGCTCACGTGGTAACCACAGCGACCACGGTGACAGGGAGGCCCCAGCTGCGCGTGCAGCTCAACGACGGCGACGCGTACGAGGCCACGGTCAGAGACGTAGACAGGAAGGCAGACATCGCCACGATCAAAGTCCACCCCCAGGTGAGAGCATGCACACACTGAACACACAGGAGAGGCTTTTACATCCAGTCCAGGCAACTTCATCATCACTTTTGTTCACTCTTTTCTCTTTTTCCAAATGCAAGTAATGTTACTTTAGTACTTCAGTATTTAGAATGTATATTCCAGACATCTCTTGGCCTTAACACAAACAAAATTCTGCACTATTGCACACTACCCACATCCTGACATGTGTCTTGTGCCAACGGTTTTCTGCTAGACATTCATAGCGGGAATACTTTCCTAAACACCAGCTCTGTGACTCATAGACACCGCACTGATGTGTGTATTTTCACACCCATATCTCAAATACTTGGACAGTTTTGTAAGAATTAAACTCTTCTTAATTCCCCTCTCTGTCTGTGTCTTTTCCTAATTTATTTCCCTTCATCCTTTGCAACTTGCTCTCTGTACAACTTGTCCAATTTGCCTCCATCTGACGCATCTATTTGTGTTGGTATGTTTGTTATCCGTGTGCGCCCATTTGGGAGCAGAAAAAGCTTCCTGTACTGTCTCTGGGCCGTTCAGCTGATCTGAGACCAGGGGAGTTTGTGGTTGCTATTGGCAGCCCCTTCGCCCTGCAGAACACCGTCACCACGGGCATCGTCAGCACCACTCAGAGAGACGGCAAGGAGCTGGGCATCAAGGACTCAGACATGGACTACATCCAGACCGACGCTATTATTAATGTGAGAACACACACACACACACACACACACACACACACACACACACACACACACACACGCACACACACAGGCCATTCAGTCTGGATGAGATGTTTTGTTGTATATGGATTTTTGTCGTTTGCATATGTGTCAAAATCATTGATGTAATTGTCTCTGTCTCATATTTCATCTGATTTGTGAGAAGTATGGAAATTCTGGAGGACCTCTTCTTAACTTGGTGAGTAGTGTTGTGATGACTTGGATGATTGTGGAGGATTGTTCAATGGGACTGTCAGAGGTCCACATTAACTATTATTATTTTTAATCAGAATACAAATAAATCAAAATAGATCAGTATTAGAAATATCTGAACCCCAACCTATCTACATATCAAGAAACTCTACATGGACTTCTGATTGCAATATTATAAAACTCTCCCTCTGGCTATGATGGATAAAACACAATGCAGAGCACCCTAGGGTTCCCTACCAGTAGAGACAACGTGATCAAGTGCCCGAGGTCGCCCTACTAGTAACACGAGACATATAGCCTGCCCTACATGCTAGAAATCATTCTGTATGTGGTGGGGCACCCCTCAGACATCATATAACAAATAGCAAATTACACAACTGCTTCTATATTACTACTGTGGCTGAATGTCTGGCTACATCTGCGATTTGTTGAGCTATTCAAATGAATGAATGAAGTAAACTGGCAATTCAGTCTTCTTTTCTGTCTAACATTTGCATACATGATTGCATATATACAGTGTATATAGCAATATTGAATGTGTTAGACTACACACAACCTTCTTTTAGATACAATTTGTAGTAATCCAAATGATATATGTGATACATGTGTGTATTTTATTTCAGGACGGCGAGGTGATAGGCATCAACACTCTGAAAGTGACAGCAGGGATCTCCTTCGCTATTCCCTCAGACCGAATCAGACGCTTCCTCACAGAGTCACAGACCAAACACAGCAAAGGTCAGAGGTCAAAGCTTGGACAGCACAAAGATAGATAACAGTAGGAACACATAGATTCATAGCCTTCAAAGTGGTTGTTTCTTTGAGCTTTACCGTCTCCAGGCTGTTCCGAACTCTGCTGCAAGGCTTTTAACTCACAGTAACAAAAGAGCACACATCACATCTGTTTTAGCCTCACTTCACTGGTTACCAGTCCACTATAGAATTCAATTTAAAATCCTGGTCCTTACTTTTAGAGCCCTGTATGATCAAGTTCCTCCCTATATCTTTGACTTGATACAGCTTCATACTCCCACCCGTAGTCTGAGGTCATTAGGTCAGAGGCTATTAGTGGTTCCCCGCACTCATTTTAAAACTAGAGGGGATCGTTCATTCCAAGCAGTGGCTCCTAGGCTGTGGAATGTCTTGCCTCCCTTTCTACATTGTGTGAATTCTGTCGAATCTTTTAAAAAGCAATTGAAGACTCTGCTATTCAAGCAGGCTTTTAGTTAGTCAAAGGTTTTTTATGGTTGTTTGTTGTGTTTTCTATTTATATTAAAATCTTGTATTTTAATTTGTTGTAATGTATTACATTTTATTGTGAAGCACTTGGTGCTATACAAATAAACTTTACTTACTTACTTACTTTCTCAGTATTTCTCAGTAAATCCCATCCCAGTTGTTGTTGTTGTTGTTGTGACAGAAAAGACCAGACTGCAAAGAAGACTTACAGAGGAACACCAGTCTGATGCAGGTGAGAAGCGTCTGTCGTCATGGAAATTTCCATGACGGGTCACAGTCTTTCTCCAAGAATAAGTTTATACTATTGTGTTGTTTTCAGACGTGTCGGAAGGGAAGAGACATTTTTTAGGCATCAGGATGCTTGCTGTAACCAAAGCGTGAGTTGTTACATCCCCACACACACTTGAGATTGTAGCTTTTTATTACAAAGCCTGAGCATTTTCATCACAAAAATTGAATTCAGCATTTAGTTAAATGACGATGGATTTATTACCCATTTTCTTCCAGTGAAACTAGTTTTTATAACTGTATTTATTGTCTTATAGTACAGTGCATCTATACCATACAGTGCATACAAACCTACACACACACACACACACACACACACACACACACACACACACACACACACACACACACACACACATGTTTGTGGCACTATCTTTGTGGGGACCCGCCATTGACATAATGCATTCCCTAGCCCCTTACCCTAACCTTAACCATCACAACTAAATGCCTAACCTTAACCCTTACCCTAACCCTAACCATAACCTAATTCTAACCCTAATCCTAAAACCAAGTCTTAACCCTCAAACAGCCCTTTAACCTTGTGGGGTCCAGCATTTTGGCCCCACAAAGCTGCCGGGACCCCACAAGTATACTGGACTCCCGGTTTTTGGACCCCATGAATATAGTTAAACAAGCACACACACACACACACACACACACACACACACACACACACACACACACACACACACACACACACACACACACACACACACAAATGTACAAAGTTTAATAATAACGTAAAATAGCATAAAAAAAATTAAGAGAAAAAGTTTATAAATAATATAAACTAGATTAAAATAAAATGTGACATACTGTAATTATTAATTAGGTTATTTGTAGTTGTCCATTATTTTTAATATGTCACATATTCTGTCTGTTCTGAGCATATTCAATATAGGTTTTATTTATTGTTTATTTCAAAATCTATCCACTATAACAAAAGGCATATTATGTTACAGGCTTTATAATTGTGTCTAACAACCTTCATCTCTAATTAGTAATATTTGAAATCACTCAGTACGGATAATGACAGACTGTACATATCCCTCCATAGAAGATAGAAGGGTGGTGATGGATGCTTCAGTGAAACTAGTTTTTGTAACATATGAAAAGAAGTTTATTAGTATTACTATTGGTATTTGTATTAGCATTAACATTAGCGTTGTATATGTGTGTGTCTCAGTCTAGTAGCAGAGTTGAGACGTCAGAATCCAGACTTTCCTGAGGTCAGCAGCGGAGTTTTGGTGCAACAGGTCATACCTGACACTGCAGCAGAAACGTACGTACACACACACACACACACACACACACACACACACACACACACACACACACACACACACACACAGAGAGCACAGAGAGCACAGAGAGAGAGAGCTTCATTGGAACAAGACCACGATTCATCAAGTAGCACTCAAACTTTGGTGTTCTTCAAATGCCATAATGTATTTATTTTGTTTTACGTGTGGACTATTATAAAGGATTTCTTATACATACAGTAAATTATGACTTGTTACATAATCTGTTCAGTCATGTGTTTGGCATGTACACATTTTATATTACAACGTAATGTCCCTCAGACCTGTAGCAAATCATGGAGTACAGTTTGTTTCCTCTGTGTTTATAGTGGAGGGATTAAGGAAGGTGATGTTATAGTCAAACTAAATGGACAACCAGTCCAGACCACCGGAGACATCCACGAGGTGTTGCAGCGTGACCAGCCTCTCCTGCTTGAGATTCGCCGAGGCAATGATGACTTACTGTTCAACATCCACCCTCAAGTTATAGTAGATTGAAGGGCAGGAGTCAGTATAGTGGCAGTAAAGGTCCACCTGGCCAGGGGCAACATACTGCAAGGATTTATGAACAAGCCATGTTTGGAAATATGAACGATGAAACAAATGAATGATATGATCAACCATTAAATAAATACAGTATTTTATTACAATACTCAACATACTTCAGAGGAAGTACATTGCACTGTATATAATATGACGCTCAAAGAATTTCAGAATAAAAGCTCCCAAACAAGAAGCCGTGCACTGGTATGTATGTGTCTGTCCTGCAGCTGTTGTCCATCTGCACAGGCGGCAGGTTTGATTCCTTTGTTTATGTCTCCTTATCCCCCCACCCCCCCACCCCCCGCTCTGCCTTGGAAAGACATTCTCCTAATTTAAACAAACCTAATCCGACACCTAGACACACAGCGTACACACACACACACACACACACTGATCAAAGTGCTGTTACTGGAAAACTCACTTTTATCCTCTCCTGTTTTGGTAATGAAAATTCTGCATGCTTGACGTTCTCTGAACCTTGACGTTAAGGACAGGGGCTGCTTTGTTGGTGTTTTTAGATAATCCAAATGACAGAAAATTGGTAGCATCTGCTTCAAAATAAAATAAAATGCAAATATGTAGACCTGAGCAAACTCTCTTCTTGGTGGCTTGACATTACACTATACTCTTGATTTGTACAGATGTCTCCTCCCATGATGACATTAGCTAAAAAATGACCCCACCTGGTATGTGTGCACAGTTCATAAACTGGACCCAGACAGACAGTCCTTCCTGCTTATTTGATTAGAAACTGTGCCATGTTACTGTTGGCTGTGTAGACATACATACACAAGGATGATGGAAAAAAAGAAAAGAGAATGGGATAGAAATCAAGAAAAAAAGGGGGAAATGATGCTTAGAGAATAAGAGACTACCACAGTGGACAAATTACTACCATATCACCCAACAGGAGTCTTTCTTAATATGTGTTCCTCTGAGTCTTAGCTGTGTTTGTGTGTGTGTGTGTGTGTGTGTGTGTGTGTGTGTGTGTGTGTGTGTGTGTGTGTGTGTGTGTCTCGCTGACACAGTTGTTTGAGAGTGTGTGTGAGGTGTTCTAGTCTTGCCAAGACATATTGTCATAGCAGAGCGCCAGAGGGGCAGACAGGGGACACAGCTGTTTGTCCTTATACAGACAAAATAAAAACGGTGTCACTGAGCTCACACATGGCTCACATTCAATCAAAACCTCTCACACTGCCTGTTTATAGGCTGAAATTAGAGATACGTGCACATCAAATCCATTCATCTACAATGGAATGAAGTTTATTTCCCATAAGGCCCCATTCAAGCCGTGGAGCAAGGAATGTATCACCATCTAGAGGCCAAATGGAATCAAGTCTTGTTTAAATTCAACCCAAATTATGATTCCCAAATAGAACACTAGATGGCGTGTTGGGTGTAATAATTCAGTCCTGACGTGGCAACTGATGCTCAGATTATAAGCCTACTGTATAAGTGAAGTATAGAAGTCCACATATAGCTCTGGTTTCTAATGTTGACGCTAAAGTAGAGCACACTGGATTAAGTTATTTTTACCATTGAATGACACATTCAAGTGACCAGTAATGACCATTCTCACCAGACTAAAATCTTAATCAACTATACATTTTTGGATGAAAGACCACTTAGAGTAATAGCCAGACATCATGCGAGATTTGGATATGAATTTGTGAAGACTTTTGGAACCATTGTACCATTTATGTTCTGATGATATCATCAGGGTTATCTCCGCTTTGGCGTGGAGACTAAAAATTCATAACAGAAAGCGTTACAAACTGCAAGATTTGGGCATATACCAGTCGGGGGAGGGTCTAACAAAAACTAAGATCCAGCAGTTTGACCCATGACTAAAAGTCAAGATATCTCTGCCTTTGTATCTGTAATTTTGACCATTCTTAATCAGTTGAATCCAGGGACGTCGTTAGGCCTATTTTAGGGGGGCTGAAGCTACCCAAAATGTTCCTAAGCCCCCCTAAATAATAATAAGAACAACAATAACAATTTGATTTATCCTCATTCAAATTTAGACGCAACAAATGATATATATATATATATATATATATAGCTACAAAAAAAAGTCGGAAGTTAGACAGAAGTACAAAGAGTCGTGCTATCAAGATGATGCACCGCACCGTCTCTGGTCTTTGGTCTGAACTCGCAATGCACCCTCCCCCCCCCACACATACACACACCGATACACACGTTAATGGTGAAAGGAAGATTGATTACACCTAGTGTGATACAGAGTGAAATTGTAAGTTATTTTTAATGACCTGCTTACGTTTTCTTGAGGTAAAGGAAAGGGGATATTTTGGTTTGCTATGGAAAACTATAGTCTAGCTAGAGTGAACGAGCAAAATACAAGAAATGGTTAACTTAGCAAGCTAATCACAACTCTTTATTCATTGCCAATAATATAGCCTATCTAGGCATATTCTAAAACAATATCAATCCCCATACAATGTTGTTGTCACTGAAAACTAAATGTCATAGGGTCCCTGTTAATGCTATTACCGTTGTATCCTTCAATTCATTGAGCAGATGGATATTGGAAGATATTTTAGCAGAGAGAAAGAGAAGCAGGAGATTGGCAGGGCAGTTGATTCTGAGGGAGCCGGCGTGATTGAGGTCAGTTGTGGTCTATAGGTCTAAGGATTGTTTGGTTTTCTTCTAACGATAAGCATTTGTTGGCAGGTCTAGGTACTATGCATAGCCTAAACTAAATTATTGCATTATATTTATATGCTAGCTATATTCTAACCAATTTAACTTTCTGCATTCATTGGCTGTGATAAATTAAATAAATATGTAGATGTTGCCTAAATGTAGGCTAGGCTAAAGATGAGCACATGCCCACAGATATGTGAAAATAAAATGAAAGCAATCCTACATACAGTACATACAGTACATACATACAGTAATCATTACTCCAAATCTTTTATTCCTTCCGCCATCAGGTTATTGTATTTAGACAGTAGCCACTTTTAATAGGATCCCTATTAATATCTTACATGATAAAGTATGCAGTGATGCCTATTTTTTTCTTTTTCTTGTACTGCTATTTGTCATATTTGTTTAACTTACCAACTTATTAGCTGTCTGGCCTCTGTCTGTCTGTTTTTGGACATTTTGGATGTTGTTTAATGTGACTAATTTGCATTTCGAAGTCATGAAATTAGCATCAGGGTTTTGTTTTATCTTAAAGGATAAGACAGAAGGAACAGATTAAAAATGGAAGAAGAGGATATGTCTGTCACTGTTTACTTGTTAACTAACTTGACTGGTTGTTGACATAAGTGTAGCTCTAATACAGTAACGAAAGATGTGAGTGCAAAGATTTTAGTTACAAATACCCTGGGGGCTAAGCCCTCCCTGTCTTTCAATCCTAGTGATGTCCCTGGTTGAATCTGTCTCTCATGGGTCGCCCAATTTATGAAAGTACTTCTTTGAATTGGAACCCTTTATCCACACACTGCTGTTGGCCTGTCTTGAGGGGTTTAATTTTCACGTTTTTATTCATCGACATTCCCCTGTAGGAACCTTTTGGACCAGGAGGAACATCTTTGGCCCTGAAACCCTGTTTTCTCAATCAGCTTTTTACTATCAGTGATACTACACACAATCTTCTGCCAAAGTTTGAACAGTTTTGGCTATTTTACATGAGAGATTTCTGAATTTGTGTTTTTATCTGAACTCTACTCAGTTTTTAAGTAGACAATTGGAAAAAGGTGTATGTATTTCCATCCAATCCACTCAGGATTTAGCAATATTTGAATTAAACTCTTGTGAAAGTTGTTGGATTGTTGCTTATGTTGCTAGCACACTCAATCAAATCTGATTAAATATCTCCTACACAATTTCTAATAAATCAGATTATTTTTGCTTTATGAGTTCTGGAGTGTTCAATTCTTAATAAATAGGCTCCTAAATGAAGCATAGCATTAGTTCAGGCAGAGGGGGCCTACCCGTGCTTTAAGCCCAGCTCTATGGCTGGGGTCCCGGATCCAGGGACCATAGCCCTCCAGGGAAGGCATCCGTAGGGAATAATGGACCTTCAGCTCAGTCACGTGGGCTCATGATGCTTGGTTCATTATTTAGAGGGAAAGAGATAAAGACTCATAATGCCCTATGTAATGTCAAACTGTGAGTCATCCGTGACCTCAGAACCTGGTGACATTCTGAGAGCCGTCAGCAGCTCTTAATGGATGCTAACCACCTCTGCAGTTTGCGAACAAACACAGGCACTCATGCATTTTATGTGCCACGCAAATTAACCCTAGATGGAAGCATCTGCTATCAGCTGATACAAATACTGAGCTGGTAATCTCTAATAACAAAAAAGGAACCTTCTGGATTTTGGCAGCGGTAGAGAGTAACTAAGATCATTGACTCAAGTACTGTACAATTATTAGGGTGCTTGTACTTAAGTAATGCCATGTTATTCTACTTTATACTTCCACTCCACTACCTCAGAGGGAAATATTTTAGTTTGTACTCCACTACATTTATTTGACATTAGTTACTAGTTACTTTTCAGATTCAGATTATTAATACAAAGTATGACCAGCAAAGAAATCATGATTATACATTAAGATAGTTAGCAGTCTATAAGGTATGTAAAATATAAATTAAATCCACCTTTACGAGCAGCAAGTGATGATTACACATGAATGCATCAATAAGTATGATCCAATAATATGGTATATTATTCTGAAATGGACCTTTATAATATGTACATATGTACATATGTAATATGTATAATGAGTACTTTTACTTCTGGGTATTTTAAGGATATTTTGCAAGTTTTAAATGCAGGACTTGTAACATGTATTCTATACATGTAAAAATATCTGTATTTCTGCACTGTGCTATTGCTTTACTTAGTAAAAGATCTGAGTGCTTTTTACACCACTGGATTTTGGATGTGTGTGTGTGTGTGTGTGTGTGTGTGTGTGTGTGTGTGTGTGTGTGTGTGTGTGTGTGTGTGTGTGTGTGTGTGTGTGTGTGTGTGCCTGCCAGTTCTCATACGGTCAAGGAAGTGAGTAACATAAGACTGGGAAATGTTCCAAGAAAAAAAGGCAAACCAGAACATTTACAGTATGCGGCTTCAATGAATCTCTAGCAAGTTCAAGAGATATGTTCACAGTAAAATTGTATGCTGGAGGAACTTTGGAAGCACAGACTGGGGCATCAGGCATGGCAGCAGAGTTATAAACAGATTGGACTCAATTTTATAAATAAAAAAAAAAACTCTTCTGTCACACTGTGGCATTACAGTAGTACACGCCTAACTACTTCCATCTGTCTGGATTCCAACTCTCACTCTCTGTTTGACTCAGAGCCTTACTGGCCAAAAATACTGTGGGCAAGTTACTTCATTAGAAAATAAGAGGAGAGGATTTTTGAGCAGGCATTTGGAGAGAAAATAAGAATATCTTTCAACCCACCACACACACAGACACCCACGCAACCTAAACACACAGTACAATACAGCTAAGGGCAACATCTCTCACACAATGAGCCTCCACAACTGGACAATTAGTCCTGGAAAAAGCAAATGAAATCCATGTGTTGATGTTGAGTATTCTGCCTGGAATTTATACTTTGCCTCCACCTCCACAAATGGGATAAAATGGCACATTCAAGTGCAAATCTGTAGATGCAAGGATAGTCTATGTGCATCCTTATGACTGGTAATACACAGAATTTTTCGTTTTCTAAAGGCCAGATCATTTTTGGAAGATTTAACGAGGGCTGGAATTCCAGGCATTCCTGGCAATGTGTGATCTGTGTGATGAGTTTTTCCTCTGAAGATACTCCGCCTATGCCCAGTCATTTCAAAGTTGTTGTTGGACTGAAGGGAGACAATAGAAGACTCCTTTCTTGGTTGTCCTTTTGGTCCATCCAAACAGCTTTCTGTCCGAACAGACAGAACGGGATGATTATACAAAAGATTTAAAAAAAACTAAAAAAAACAATAGCGTTTGATTTTTTAAACTTTTTTGCCCTCTCAGTACATGTGCAAACACGTGGTGCTGAGAGATCTTTCCACACTTTTTCAGCCTCTCTCCATGTCCCATCTTTCTTTACTTCTAGTTTCTAACTTCCATATTTTGTCTATTTTTCTGTCTTTTTATTTGTCTCTTATGTGGTCTCTAACCCTCAAGCGCTAAAAGTACTAATTTATCATTTCTGGGTCAGGGTAAGGCAGTTAATATTGCAGTAGCTCACCTAAATGTTCTCTGGGCTCCCATGGCAGATACAGGAAAAAAAACTTTTTTTGGCATTTTTTTCCGCCAACGTTTTTGTTGTTTTCTTCGATGCTTTTGAATCTTTTAAAAAACGTTTTTGTCAATTTTTTATTTTATTTTATTTTTTTTAATCAATGGTCAATAAGCCTAGCATATATGTTATTATAACTATTGTTTTTGTTAAAAAAAAAAAAGAAGCAGAAACTATGAATTATTTTCACTAATAGTTAAGATCAGAGGATGTCGAGTGGATCACAGGCTGGTATATGTCAAAGTTTAGTCAGGATGCTGTTTGGAAACTAAACATTATTTTCAAATGCTATAAATTCCCCATGTTGTTTTGCTGGCAATGTGATTGAAAGAAACCAATGTTTCTGATATAAAAAAAACCTTTGAAAACAGGTCCAATTTAACCCGAGGACAACACAAGGGTTAACATTAGACATCCAAGCTACCAGGCTAAGAGCTTAATAGCAACTTTCAGCTCATTGTTTTGGTTTTCCGGCCCACAGCTTTTCTGTTTCGGGTCACTCTCACCGCTCTCAAAGCAGCTACCTGCCCAGCACCAAACAGCAGGAAGACACAGTTAGAGCTGGTGAACACAGTGGGGCATGTAGCACTTGAAGAACCAGATATTTCCCTCAGGAGTTGGTGGAGAGCAAGGTGAGTGAATACTGGACTTACATTCATTAGGGGGACACAAACATTACTCCAAGTGCTACTAATTTTGCTCTGCTACTGCTGGATGTGTCAACAGGAAACACATTCACATATCAACGTATAGGCTATGTCAGTGTTGTGTCCGAGTGCCTTCATGCCAGGCTAGACTAGGCTAGGCTAGGCTAAATGCCTGCTGGCCGTATCAATCTTCTCATCTAATGCTTGGCAAGAAAGTGAATAAGCATAGTTCTCAAAATGTTGAACTACTCCTTCGTGATTTAAGTATTTATGTCATGCTCTGAGCTAAACTGTTCAACAAATCTCTTTCAAAACAGAGATAGAAGCCAGTGCTTTGCTGTGGTTTTACGAAAATTCTTTAGAACTGGATTGCCTCAAATACACCCTGCCGAGGAAATGACACACACACACACACACACACACACACACACACACACACACACACACACACACACACACACACACACACACACACACACAATAAACTGAGCATAGAAATTCTTTTGTCAGGGCTCCAGCAATAGCTAAATCCTGTGAGCCCTTCCTCTGTCTCTGAACTCCCTATTTCTGGCAGACTGCTGACTCATGCTTTCTCTCTCTGTCTCTGTCTCTCTTTCTTTATAAATCCAGTCTGCAGCCTTTGACTCTCAACTGCTCTTCTTCCGTATTCGCTCAGGCATTTCCTCGAAATTTTAAATAATTCAGCTGCATTCCCTTATCTTGTGACCTCTGCGTGTCTGTGCGCTCACATAAGCAATATAATTGTAAGCGTTTGTGTCGGTTAAGCTCAAGGATTGTGTGCGTGTGGGTGTGTTTAATGTGTGTAAGCAGTCTTGATCACCCCTTCTGTCTGTGCAGTTTCTTTTGTTTTTGAAGAAACAGAGTAATTGCCTCTTACTGAAGCTGTATAGCTCTTAATGAGAATGCTTGCTGTGCCCAAGCTAGAGGCCCAGTATTTTGTGGGTAAAGTTGGCACACGCACACAGAAACCAGTGTTTTCCTGTAGTTGGTAAGGGTTCCTCTTGTCTTGAATATTTAGCTTTTAGTCAGTTATGTCTGACCGTTTTTCAGGTCAGTAGTACAGGTGGCGTTATGCTGCCAGGTGGTCATAAGCCTGGTTTGCTGAAAGAGGCAAAACAATGCTGTTTTTTGAAAGCTTTTTTTAAGGATACAGCATCTAGAAGTCTCCCTTTCCCAGAAACAGAACAGCAAACGTCTGGAACACACATCTGTGAAGATAAACAACAAGCCAGCCAATTGAAACGGAAACTGTAATCTTGGCTATCTTGGATGTTGGATAGGTAGAGGACCACATGTTCTTTAACGGCCTGAGCGGAGGCCAGAATTATCATTTCTAAAAACAATTAGCTCCTTGCTGGATTGCAAAGACAAGAGGAATCCAAAATGAGCCCAGAAGACAGTTTACTAGAAGAAAATGGCCTATGAACTTTAACTCTGTATGGTAATTCTGATTAGAATTTTGCTGAAATAAAAACAACAGTTTTTGACTGAATGGCAATGCATTTGTTTTTCTCAGTAGTGGTAGGATATAAAGATGGGAGGACAACTGGTTGTCCATCCATCACTCTGTTCTCCTATCAGGGACAGAATATTTAGTTTTCTAAAGGCCACATCGTTTTGGAAGATTTAACGAGGGCTGGAATTCCAGGCATTCCTGGCAATGTGTGATCTGCGTGATGAGTTTTTCCTCTGAAGATACTCCGTCTATGCCCAGTCCTTTCAAAGTTGTTGTTGGACTGAAGGGAGACGGTGGAAGACTCAATTCAATTCAATTTCAATTCAATTTTATTTATAGTATCAAATCATAACAAGAGTTATCTCGAGACACTTTACAGATAGAGTAGGTCTAGACCACACTCTGTAGTTTACGAAGCCCCAACTATTACAGCGGTTGCCTCAAGAGCAAGCATTAGCAGTAGCTATTGCGACAGTGGCAAGGAAAAACTCCCTTTTTTGTTAGGAAGAAACCTCGGACAGACCCAGACTCTTGGTAGGCGGTGTCTGACGGCACCAGTTGGGGGTGTGGTGAATGGTGGCAATAATAGCAAAAATAGACTCCTGTTTTTCCTTTTGGTCCATCCAAACAGCTTTCTGTCCGAACAGATGATTATACAAAAGATTTAAAAAAAAAAATAATAGTTTGATTTTTTACTATTTTGCCCTCTCATACATACAGTACATGTGTAAACACGTGGTGCTGAGAAATCTTTTCACATTTTTTCAGCCTCTCTCCCTGTCCCATCTTTCTTTACTTCTAGTTTCTAACTTCCATATTTTGTCTATTTTTCTGTCTTTTTATTTGTCTCTTATGTGGTCTCTAACCCTCAAGCGCTAAAAGTACTAATTTATCATTTCTGGGTCTGGGTCTGGGCGGTAAGGCAGTTGTTTAATGTTGCAGTAGCTACACCTAAATGTTCTCTCTCGCAGATACAAGAAAAATAGTTTTAACATTAGACATCCAAGCTACCAGGCTAAGAGCTTAATAACAACTTTCAGCAAATTTGGGTTTCTTTCAACCAAATTGTCAAAAACAGTTACGTGGATGGTTCCATACAACGCTCTTCACAAGTAAAATAAATGATCAGTTCACTACTTTCATTAAATTTGGGTGTGTTATTCAATTTTATAGCATTTGAAAAAAAAAAAAGATAAAAGAACATTGAAAAAAGTGACAAAAATGTCATGAAATAAGCTTCAAAAACATGGGGGAAAAGTAACAAATGTCAAAGAAAGTGACAAAAACATCAGGAAAAGCAACAAAAGTGTCCAAAAACCCCCAAAATTTAAATTTAAATTTTTGACCCAGAAAAATTAAAAGTCAACACAAGGGTTAATTAATTTATCTGTTTATAGAGATGGCAGCATGTTGGCCCAATGGTTAGCACTGGGGCCTTGCAGCAAGAAGGTTCCAGGTTAGAACCCTGGTCGTCCCGGGCCTTTCTGTGTGGAGTTGGCATGTTCTCGTGGGTTTTCTCCGGGTGCTCCGGTTTCCCCCACCACTAAAAACATGTTCCCCTCCCTCTCTACCGAGCTGATGTGTGGTGAGCGTCTGGCACCCAGGTGGGTGCTACACATTGTCTATGATAAAGCGCTAAATGTGATGAATTATTATTATTATTATTACTGTATACAATGACCAGCACACGGAAGAGGAAGTCTTGGCACAGATATCTGTTATCCAGATATCTGCTGGCTACTTCGGAACCCAATATATTGGCCATCGCCCCCAGGGGCCAAATCGTCATCAGACCAATAGCCAATGGGTTCTGAGATTGGATCAAGACATTGGAGCATTGGAGCAAGACATCTTTACAAACACTGACCAGATTGCACAAAAGCACATAATGTCAAAGGTGTCAAAGTGCAAGTGCGTTCATCACTCACAAGGTAAACTGATTATTTCTTGTCCATGGCTGTTCACAAGTCGAATGGCTTCTGGGATAAAACTTAACTTCCTTCTAATTGTTTTACATACACTCAATCTAAAACACATTCCTGATGGATTTAGTTTAAGGGGAAACACCCCAGGGAAAACCATAGTTTTTGGGCTGTTTAGCTACTTTAGTCTTCTTTCAGACTAAAAAAAAAACATCCAAAATACACATTTAGGTGTTTATTTTACTACACTTTGTCTATTTGCACCTGCAAATTTCTCCTACATTCAGCAAAAGTTAGCATCAGATAACGCCTCATATTTAAACATACAATTTCAGAAAACCTGTAATACAAAAATATATGTCTTAATGTAAGTATTTAACTGGGGAAGTTTCATGTTGATATCTGTTAGTTAATTTTTTGTTACCCTATTCCCCTGTAATGTCTTGCAAAATGTCTGATATTTTATAATCCATAATCTTTAAAGGCCATTTTCTCATAATGGGTTTTTCTGACTCTGAGCCAGAAATCTCCACTTCAGTAGCACGTACATACATCAAACTTTCCAGTTTCACTCCTATCTATATTCTGAATGTTTTAACAGAGGGGTTTGTTCAGATATCATTCATAGCCTGATGTATGTAACATTGTATATCTAAAATGATATAAAAAAATATATGGATTTTTTTTATGGCTGTTGACACCATATTCTAATTTATGCAGTGATAAAAGGAAATATCCAAAATCCCCTCTGTAAACACCTTTGACCCTAATATGTCAACAAAATAAAAGAAGAATTTTTAACCTGGCTTTTTACAATGTTCAGATTTCTCTTCTGGAAATGGATGCGAATTAGCGCATATTTAGTAAGATAATGCATCATTTCCATATTTAAATGTAAAAATACAGAAAACTTGTAATACAAAAGATATTTGTCTTAATGTAAGTAATCAACTGGGGTAGTTTCAGGGTGATTTTTTTGTTTCCTATTCACCTGGGGTGTCTCCCCTTAAAGTAGTCACAGTGGTCATGTGTAGGGTTGTTGAGATAAAGCTGGAAAGAGAGGCAGGGAGGGGGAGAGAGGCAGAGTGACAGAGAGCATGGATGAAAGTGAGTGTATGTGTGTGTCTGGACATGTGAGTGTCTGTTTGAGTTAGTGTTTCTGTGCAGAGCGTTTGCTCTGTAGCTCAGAGGGCTAAGACCTATTTTTACACTCCCTCTCCCACTCTCCGGAAACACTCACTCATGACATTTGTTTCTCCTCATTTTCTCTCTCACATTATCTTCTCATCTCATATCTCGTATTCTTCTCTCATCACCATCATCATTATCACGTCATCTCTAGACAGGGGCATGCTACCATCACCTCGGCAAAATGCCGTGCTCTCAGGTTTTTTGAGCATCCAATTGAATTGAATAGAGCAGATAGATCAGGGTCACTGCTGCCAAAAAGGAGGGATTCTCTTCTCTCAGTCACTTCAGTCTTTAGTAGGAGTAAAGAGCTTCACGCCCAGGGGTGTAGACTATTGAGGATGCATTCAAATGTGAATTTTCGGGGCGCCTAGGTAGCTCATCTGGTAGAGTGTGCGCCCATATACAAAGGCTCAGTCCTCGCCACAGCTATGCTGCATGCAATTCCTCCTCTCTCTCCCCTTTCATGTCTAAGCCATCCTATCAAATAAAGGCTTAAAAATGCCAAAAAAAGTATCTTACAAAAAGTGAATTTTGGTTAAAAATAGACACCTTCTTCACAAAATTCACCTGCAGGGAACCAAGCATCAGTAGGATTGAGGCTGACTTGCGTGCAGCAGTTAGATTGGAGTGATGGATGGACGGACAGAGAGTATAAATGATTTACAGGGAAAGGAATAGAGGCAAAGTTAAGGTGATGAGGGCGCTCCATATTGTGTTGCCCACCGTGGGAATTGTGATGTTGTGTAAAGGCGCACACACTCACAGCATATGCACAGAGTCACATAGGGGCAGTGGCTTAAGTGCTTCTGCCATCAGCATTCCATTGCTTGCATAACAGCTTCTCCAACCCTGGAAACCCTATACACGTGACCACTAAGAGGGCTCTTTCTAGCTGAGGGGTTTCTCATTCCCTCTCTTCCTCCCTCTTTTTTCTTTCTCTCTTTCTTCTTTCTTCTTTGCAACAAAAGGGTTTTCGTTCACGGCAAGATGAACCCGCCTGAGGAGATAGCAGGATGACATAAGAAGGGGCAGTGAATTGGGCATATTACTGCATATGCTGTATCTTCAAAAAACCTGTTAATGATTGAATATGAATGGAGCCTTTGGTGACAGGAGAGATAAACAACATCTGGGGAGCTGGTGGGAAGAAAATGTATGTAGCCCACCCTCATGCCGATAGACAAGCATATATGATATCTACAGTATATACTGAGGTAATAGCTGCCCACGCATTCGTCACACAAGCTCACTCATGCTTGCAGAGGTGAAAGTATGGAGGATTTAAAATGCCTAAATAAAAACAAATCGTAGAAATAAAGTGAAATACAGTGCAGATTGTTATTTGTATTTTCTTTTGATGTATGCACTTTCTTGTCAATTAAATATAAAACATGTTAAGACAACAATTATTTAGCTTTATGTCTTTAATAACTGAATTAATTCTTTCATGATTGATATTAAGGAACCATCTTAGAGTGCTAAATAAGACAAGGTGATGTGCATGTGACTACCACTAACTAGTCAGTCAATATCTCTTATGTATTATATGAAGGTACAGAACACATGGTTCTACTGGGCAGTGCCATCTTGGCTTGTACTACTACACCTACCTATTTGCTAAGTATGCAATGAACGGCCCACTGGAGCAGTGCCTTTACAAGTGCCCTCTAAAGTTGAGTTTTCACCAAACAGTCTAGTTCAGTTTGTTACATGGTAGAAGGCTATTTTCACGTTTCCATTAGCAAACGTTGTGGATAGTAGCTGGTACTTTTTTGTTACCACCTCAGTCGTGGTTCCAAGCGAGCAGAGCCGATACTAGAAGGTGGAATTAAGACACTGCAGACCACTGATTGGTCAGAGAGAGTCGTAACTAGCACGAGACAGCACCAGCTGCAGAAAGTGTTAGCTTATGTCAATAGCGACAAGCAATAGTGGCAATTATTTCACTCACTCAACCCAGATTTTAAAAAATGGCAGTCCGCAAGACCACGGCGTTCACTACAGACATTCCACTATTTTTGCTTTCCGATTAAAGGGGTCAGCGAGTGCTGCGTTAAAGGAACACGCTGACTTATTGGGACTTTGTCTTATTCACCGTATCCCCCAGAGTTAGATAAGTCCATACATACCCTTCTCATCTCCGTGCGTGTCGTAACTCTGTCTGACGCACCCATCGCTAGCCTAGCTTAGCACAGATCCTGGAGTGATTTGCTCGCAGCACCTGAGAAGCCCCGTGGTGAGGAGCAGAGAGTTCGCCTGGAGTTCTGCGAGCAAATCACTCCGCCCAAGTAGCAGAAGTAGCACTGCTTCGCCTTTCTGAGAATATTGTTCCCAGTTTATATACAGTTAGAAGATGGCTGTTTCTCATGTGACCTTGTTTTTTGTACACGCTGTGACTATACAAATCACAACATGTAAACAGGAAAATGTTGGCGTTATTTTGTCACTTATTGGGAGCAGTAGGCTAGATGGAGCCGGTTACCTCCAGGATCTGGGCTAAGCTAGGCTAGCGGTGGGTGCGTCAGACAGAGTTATGACACGCACGGAGATGAGAAGGGTACGTATGGACTTATCTAACTCTGGGGGATACGGTTATTAAGCTAAAGTCACAATAAGTCGGCATTTTCATTTAAAGATCACAACAGTTTCACGTGGCATTGCTATATCGATCAGCTGAGCATTCCGCCTACACTTAGGGTGTACTATTCACAGTGGAAAAGGAAAAGAGAACTTATACTACTACAAAAAACAAAGTCAAGTCTGGCAGAGCATTACCATACAGTAGAAACACGTCATAAAAGAAAACAATCACCATTTCACTCAGTATTACCAATTACAGCATGGCTACACATTGTATTAAATATAGTTGTTGTTGCTTGCTTATCATTGCAATATACCTACGAATCAGCTCATGCACCCGGTAAATGCAGAGCTAACAATGATAACTAACATGAGCATGCATTATGCATCTTACATGTAGCAACTTAGATTTATAAGAGACAGAAAAGGTAACGCACTTCTCAGTGGACGCACACAGGCTCTCACTGTCCAGACTACGCAGTAGTATTTTATGTTTGTTTGGATGTATAAATGTTTTTAATAAACAGTTTTTCCTGCTCGTGTTTTACATATTCATATTTACTTAAATACTAACAGCTCTCTTGTTGTCTTAAACCCCTCTGGTGCAACTTACGCCTGCAATGAAGGATTGATTGACAGACTATTTAGGCCAATAGAAATACACTGTAGACTTAGCAAAAGGATAGGCAAGGATGTAAAACTAAGGCATAGATATTCAAGCAATATAAAACTGAGGTAGAAATACTTGAAAGGATATGAAATCATTATTACATTGTGCATGTATGATTTAATTGTATTTCTTTCTTTGATTTGTTTTTATGTAGGCATTCAAAATCTTTCATAGAAAACGCATGAATGCACAAAAAATCCCTTTAAGGTAATTTCCACCCGCTTGTTAAAGTGGGTTTTAGAATTTAGGTTTTCGTAGTATTATTTATTATTATTAAACCACATGAGCAGAGTTCCATTGTATACTTTAGAAGGTGTGGCCTATAGAAATAATTGAACACCTGAAATAGAATAAGCTGCCTGTAACACATTCTGGAAAGGCAAGTCCATCCATTTTTCCATCTATCTGTCCTGCACATGACTTTCCTCCCCCTTAATTCATTTCATTTTATTTTCAGCCTCGACTTCCATCCTTCCTCTCGTACTTCCCTTGCTATTTCCTCTCCTCGAACTGCATTTGTAATGTAGATTATGCCTAACACAGTGTCATGAATCTTATTTAAAGAATGGTTTCTTACAGGCAAATCAAAATGATGAAGAGACACACACCACGACATCCCCATCTCTGACATTAACTCCTGCGTGCATGAATATTGTTCAAGCGTCACATGCCAGCTCCCGACTGCACGTGCGGTGCGCACCGCATTGCCTGCGAGAGAGGAGGCGCCGGATAGTGCGCATGTTCGAGAGTAAACACTGCGCACGTGGTAAACCTGGAGTCGTCATTTCAGCACTGGACAGCTATCTCCGCGTGCGCTTCTGTGGCATGTGCGCCGGTAAAGTGACCATCCGTCACAGCTGGTGGTGGTGCACGAGCAGAGAGCAATGCACGGCAGACTCTCCGCAGCATCCTCCGCACGACTGCTGCTAACATCCGAGCCTCGAGAGATGAGCATACCGGAGTTCCTACTGGAACTGTCCATCGTGGTCATAGCTGTGGTCTCGTTGCTGACAAACCTGTCGGTGTTGCTATGTTTCACCCAGAGCGCCGAGCTAAGATCCCACGTGCCAGGCATCTTCATCCTAAACCTCTCCTTCTCCAACATCCTCCTCACTGTCATCAACATGCCCGCCACTTTTCTTGGAGTGGCCAAAGGGGCAAAGCCCCTCGGCGACTTGTTGTGCCAAGCTGTGAGTTTCGCTGAGACTTTTCTCACCGCCAACGCGATGCTGAGCATGGCCGCGCTGAGCATGGACAGGTGGGTCGCGGTGGTGTTTCCCCTCAGGTACTCCAGCAAGATGCGCTACAGGGACGCGTATCTGATCGTGGCGTACTCCTGGCTGCACTCGCTCTCCTTCTCTCTGACCCAGCAGCTCATGGCCTGGGGAGGTTACAGCCACACGTACGCGTCGTGCACCGTTCACCTGGACGGGGAGAAGAGGTCGCAGCTGGCCGCCTATGCGAGCTTCACGGCGCTGTTTCACTGCAGCAGCTTCGCGCTCTGCCTCCTCGTGCTGTGCTTCGCCTACCTGAAGGTCCTAAGGGTGGCCAGGTCCCACTGCAAGATGATAGACGTCATTACAGTGCACACTCTGATTCTGTTGGTTGATATTCACCCCAGGTAACGTGTGCGCATAGTGGAGATACAACTTTGAGGCTGTTGAGCCCTTTAGATTACCAAGAGGATTTTAGGGCCAATGTGAAAAAAAATGTATTTGAGGGTAACACTTTACAATAAGGTCCACAAAAAAATAGGTAGTTACTGTTTTTGAAAGGGTTACTGTTTTTCAGAAGGGTAACGAATGATTAGTTACCCTTTTTCAGAAGGGTAGTTACTGTTTTTCTGAAAAAGGGTAACTACCCTTCTGAAAAACAGTAACTACCCTTTCAAAAACAGTAACTACCTATTTTTTGTGTACCTTATTGTAAAGTGTTACCTATTTGAGTTCTGAGTTTAAAGTCAGCATTAATGTCAGAACTTTAAACTTATAAAGTCAGAATTCTGACTTTTTTTCCCCCATCACTTTCCATATCAGATAAATGTCAACAGTCTGAGATGTTCATCTGTTAGTGCAGTTTGACTTGTTTCCATTGAGAACATTCTTGGCTTAAAAAATACTGTACAACACTTGCTTTGTAAAACTAATGATGTAAATCGTTAATATATTAGCTGTTATGTCAGACATTAATTCATCTCTCTGTGTGTCTGTGCGTCAGTGTGAAGGAGAGGTGTCTAGCTGAGCAGAAGAAGAGGAGGCAGCGGGCTGCTAAAAAGATTAGCATCTTCATCGGCACCTTCATCCTCTGCTTTTCACCCTATGTTATTACAAGGTAACCGCCTGCTGTCACTGTTTATCACAGGCTTTATGCCAGTTGGTTAAATTTCCACATGACAAGTCTGTCTTCAGATGCTTTTACAGTAATGGCCGGAGAGAAAATCAAACTGTGTAACGTTTCCTGTGTGTCTGACGTGTCTCATGATACAATGATGGGTTTATATTGATTGTGTCCACTGTTTTACTGTTGTAAATCATCTGATGCACAGAGACTACACTATATCCTGAACACACCGGTAATTTAAATGCAAGAGTTCTGAAATGTGTTTCTAACATTAATTTTGTTGAATCTGCATTGAGAGTAATGTTTTCTAATATTTTGTAATAGAAATATATAATGGAGTGCTATACTACAGCCTCAAGTAAAGTTCATTTAACACCTCTCCAACACATCATTTCAACATGATAAGCTTTACTCAGGTAACATTTATTGCAGGGATATTACAATGAATTACATTATACTGTGCAATTGTTCATATCCATGCATCTGTTAGCTACTGGAAGGACAGAGTAGCTGACAGATGCACGGCACTTCACACAATGACAGTTTGTACAAAGGAACCAGCTAAAATGTGTAGGATTCATTCGACATATATTATAGAACAGCTAATACAGATTGCTAATACACAGACATATTATGCTATGGAAGCCCATTTAGCAAGAAAATAAGTTATATTAATAAAATACAATCACATGATGCAGATTGAGTATCTCATAATTATGAAAGATAAGAGATAAGAGATAATAAAGTGTTGTTTTTGTCAATTTCTTTCAAGTGTGTGACAGAAATGGGCTTCCATATTCAGTACATAACTGTACGTACACACCGCCGCCGACTTGAGCTTCTAAAGATACCGGAAGTCATTCATTTTCAATGGAAGCTGCTTCTCTCAGCTGCAAGAAGCGGCAAATCTGTCGGCGTCGCGTTTTGGGCGTTTTGAGCGACCAGAGCGTCAATCAGAAAGTTGAAAGTAGGTCAACTTTATGGTAATGAGCTATGACGCGATTCAGCGGCAAGCAGCGGCAAACGGCAGCAACCAATCGGAATATAGACGTCCTTTGCGCTGGCTGATTCCGGAGAAACATACGATGTAAACTTTCGTTCCTACAAAAACATTAGTTCCGAGAAAAAGGAGGAAAAGCTCATCATGGCCGTTGCTGGGTTCCCTATCATTTATGATATTTGCGTATAGGGACCAGTTAACGTTACCTGCCGGTCACATGGTCTCTAAACAGTCCGCTCACGGTGAAGTCCTTCACGGATCAACAGCTGCCGGCTGCTCGCTCTGCCTGCATTCTACTGCGGTTCAGCGGCTAACGAGCGAGCTAACTGCTAACAGACACCGCTGCGACCAACAACCAATACAAATTCTGTCATTATATATGTAATTTATAAAAGTTTTCTAGTGTCACTGTATTGGCCGTGCAGTGGCTGCTTGTGCTTTTTCCACGTCAGAGCGGCCAAAGCGTCAAACAGTTTCCCCGTACTTTTTGACAAGCGTCCTTGACAGGGCGGTCAGAGCTTCTTTGCAGCTCAAGTCGGCGGCGGTGTGTACGTACAGTAAGAGCCAAGAGAATTGACTTCTTCTTCTTCTTCCTCGTCCTGCAGGTTGGTGGAGTTGTTGCCCTCTGTGCACATCCCCCGGTACTGGGGCATGACAGCCAAATGTCTATCCTACGCCAAGACGTCCAGCGATCCGTTTGTGTACTGTCTGCTGCGGCAGCAGTACAGGAAGGTCCTAGTTCGTATCATCAGCCGGGTTCTGAGACAGAATCCCTACGCGCTGTCTATCCACAGCGCCAGCAGCACGCTGGACACCACAGACGACAACTGCATTACCAGAATCACCTGAGCTTGAGGTGCAAATATTCAAATGATTCAACATCTGCATCCTTCCCGCAGGGATGTTAGAGGTCAGGGTTTCTGAAGAGCAGCAACCCTGCAGATGGAACCGGAATGGAGTTAGTGCCTTGCTCAAGGACATTTTAACACAGAGGTGGACCACAGTGTTGTCCACTGGGAGAACTGTAACGGACACAAAACAAATGTGTGCTCAATGAGACGCACTCTGATGTGTGCCAAAGGCCTCCTCAGCCTCCACAGACTGCTGTTTCCACAGTGCTTGTCAGTTTGCCTGCTGAGTCATTGCCAAAAACACACCACATGAAACCTACAACATTATATTATTTCATTTATTATATGTATGTTTATTACTTTCATCAATGTACATGTATGGTTTGAAGAAACCTGAATTTGTTCGAAAGTGGTCTTCATGTTTCAGTGAAAGAACTGGAAATATGTTCATTCTGATTACTGTTTTGAAGCTAATATTAAAGTTTATAAGTGTCAATTAGTGACATTTCTAACATGTCGAGTGCACAAATGTGTGGAGATGTTATATCACCGCAAAAACACAGATTAAAAAATAAACTCCGCTGCCACAGACACACTATAGTCCACTGTACATAAAAGTGAAAAACCATTAGATTCTGGTCAAATTGTGATACTGTAGGCCATTTAAACTATAGTTATGTTGTACCTGTAGCAGTTGCTCCCAACATTTTTGCCTTGTGATTCTTAATCACATGAGCTGTGAGTAATTCAAACAGGGAGTGAGTCATCTGACAGACTAGTAGTGCAGTGCCCTTGTAGAACATGGCTTTTTGGAACAGGCCGATTGCTGTGCTATTGCTGCTTGCAGCTTTCTGGAGAACCGCTCATCTAAACAACTTCCCACTCGACACTGCGCTTCTTTGGGTCCTGAGCAATATACTTGCCATGATATAAATTAGTTGCGTCACGTACCCAAGTCACTCATGGTCAGAAACACTGGTGAAATACACTCTGTTTCATGCAGTGGTGTAGTCTAATGTATTGTAGTGGATATATTGTACTGGGTATATAGGCCAGAATCTGCCTTTGGGGGAGGTGTGTGTGTGTGTGTGTGTCTGTTTGTGTGGGGGGGGGGGGTCTGGGTGTCCTCCCCCAGGGGTGTTTTGAGCATCAACGACTTCATTTCCTGTATTCGGATTCTCTTTTATGCACCAATTTACAGTGAAAATACCTTTATTTAGCCTATGTGAAGAAGAAAAACACAGATGACAATTCAAAATATATCATCCATATAATGGAAAGGATGTTGTGGAGTGTCACTGGGCATTTTTAAAAGGGTATATGGAAATCCTGGAGCTTTCTTAGTGGGTATACTGTGTATACCTGTGTATCACACCAACAGCAGACTGTACCATTAGGCAAGACAGGCAACTGCCTGGGAAGCGAGGTAAAAGGGCCTCAAACTGATAAAGATTTATTATGTTTAGATATGAAAAATATTGAATATATCACTATTCTATATCCGCCCTGAAAAACACACCAAGTCGGTCAAACACATTTAGTGGAGGTAGGCTATTCGTTGCTAAATATTAGTCGCTTGTTTTGACATAACCACCGCGGCCGGTTGTAAAGGTATTTAAAGAATACCAAGGTAGTTTGGCGGCGGTCATGTTATTAGTAGGGCTGTCTCCTCGGAAAGTCGGTGACCACTCAGTCTACTGAGATTCTTCAAGTCGAGCGGTCGTTTTTTGTCGGCAAAAACTGTTGTAAGCATAGTTTAGGCTATTTTATTGAGTTGGCACGTGAATTTAAATTGGACTTTTTTTTGTGAAGAGTAGAAACGGAAGAAGTGAAGCTGTAGCCTTATGCGCTGGCGTTGGTAATATGGGAGTTAATAAAAGTGCATTGGCCGCTTGGTTCATGCTGGTTCAGATTACCGAGCGTCCTTCTTTTTGTATAATTTCCCTCGGCTACAGTAGTTTGCACGCATTAGGGCTAACTTGGCTTGTTAACTTTACTTGAACATTTTTGTCACCCTGAACGTCCCGCCAAACCCTGTTCAAAAATCTGTCAGTTCAATAAAGGTTTCTTGATGCTCTGTATGAAAAAAGGAACAAATAAATTGAGTTGAATATTTAGTATATCCATCCAGCAGAAAAACTGAACTGTTTATTCACACAAACGTTTGTCGAACGATAGTACACAGTAGCCTCCATGTTTACTGACGCTGTGTTGTGTGTGACATCTTTGGACAGTGGAACGGATTGACCGCCGCCAGACTGAAAGCGTGCTGCGTTTGGCGTCTTTCACACATGCTGATCACCACATTAGCGAGACAGACAGCCGGACGGATAGACTCACAGACAGAGATTCCTGCCTTTATTGGTTAGATGCCTAAAGAGGTGAAAGTATCCAGTATTTCACAAGAAATAACAAAGCAAACGAATAGACAAAAGTCACAAGACAACAGATGTGTGGTCTTAAGCGAGAATTATACTGGACACATCCAAGGTGGCGCGCGCCATCGTGACGTCAAAATGACGTAATATCCTGCCGGCGCGCCCAATTTATAGCGCGCGAGCAGAGGTCGTGCACGGCTCTTTTTTTTTCAGCGGCGCGTGACAAAGCGGAAACGGGAGGCCTGAACGGGTTCGCCGACAACCAGATGCCAGGACTCTCACAGTGACTGCAAGTCTCTCTTGTAAACTTACTGGATTAAGATGAGTTCTTTTATGGTTAATCAAATTGAAGCATTGACAGCAATGCTGCTGCCAGTTCTGCCGTTGTTTATCTTTTTCTTCTTCTTCTAGTCCGTAGAAAGAGCAACGTCTGTAGCCTTTGCTCATTAGCGCCACCGCTGTTCAGGAGAAGACTGCGACTAGTGTCGAGCACCAGCGCTGGTATAAATAGTCACGGCGATCCCATGACGTCACATTATTACGTGCCAGTCTAGTCTATAAGACCCTTTAGTCCTGTAGTCACGTGGTGACCCCTCATATTTATCTTGGGACCCTCTGAGGGGTCCTGACCCCTATGTTGGAAACCACTGCTATAGCCTACGCATTGTACTAATTATACGTTCCTATAATGGTTTAATAATAGATGTTCACACAGACTAATGGTGCAGAGATCTGTTCTAGCACTGAATTGGTGCTCAGCAGCTCTATTGTGTCAAACAAACAGACCTGAACTTTTCTCACTCCCACCCCCACAAGCCACGTTTCTTCCTTATGTTCACACACACACACACACACACACACACACACACACACACACACACACACACACACACACACACACACACGCACACACACGCGCAGCTATGTGCAGTGAAATATGATCGGCGCTTGCTCGTTACGCACGGCAGTGAGCCATAATTCTGGCGCGCCGCACTTTTTTTCGGGCCAGGGATGCTCCGCGCAGACAAAGGAAGGAGGTTTCCGTGCTGTGGGTGGTAATTATCATGGAGCCTAAAGAACGGAAAAGTTGCAGCTTCAAACACACACTGCCACATCACACACCGCCGTCACTGCACTCCAACATGCATTCAGGACTTTTGGTGTTGTTTCTTTCCTTGACGAGAAGTTGTTGGTGCGCCCCGCAGCAGACTTGTTACCCAGGAGACGAGCTTTTAGGTAAGGTCTGTTCAACTTCAAACAAATGCTTTATAGAAATATGCGTCACTATACGACACCAAAGCGTGATGCGTAGGAAAAACAACTCAGGGGCCTATCTGAACGAGCATTATGGGCGATTTGAGATCTACTTCTAAGCAATAAAAAAAAACAGCTGATCGAGTTGGCGATGCAGACCCCGTGGACGCACAACACACTGTATACATACGCTCTAAGTTAAGTGCTGTTCTAAATAATAAATTAATCCGGTTATTATTTTCTTAAAGTATATTCTCCACTCTCCCCCAGCTGTAGTGCATACAATCAAAATGTGTCCATTACTTCATGTTATGATCACCTGCTATTTTTTTTTAAACCACATAAACAGTAATAAAGCAGAGGCCCTGCTTTGGCTTAGTCTTGCTTTTGAAGATGTCGCCTCCTAGCGTTTTATTTGTGACCCACTAACATTTTCATGTTTTTTTTTTTTTTTGTGTGTGGCTTGTGCTCTCTTACTGTACAGGAAGATGCAGCAACAACGTTGGAGACAAACGTAGGTGGCTCATTTTAACCTTGTGTAATGCAGGGCCTTCCATTAAATCATATCTATTAAAGATCAGATATTGTATGCCAGGTAGGCTACAGAAGGTGATCAGAGCATGTGTAAAATCACAAATCAGGGCCTATCTACTTAGAAATTAGACTATGTGTCCTAAGATGTATTTCGAGGCAATGACTTGACTTTCAGGGGAAACCAAACTGTTTGACATACCAAGTGCCACTGCAAGATGCAACAGGCCTTCTCTCCAGACAGATGGTCTCTGAGAGGAGAAGAAGCTGCAGCACTTGAGCCTAACCTGCATGGAAGGATTTATGGAGCTTCAGAAATCCCTGTACTTTTCTATTATAGTGCTACACCTGCCAGGTCTAGCGCTTTTTAATAGATCAAAGTGTTTCTTTAGTACTCTTGGAGATGTGACTGATACCGATCTTCCAGCGAGAGTCTAAAACGATGTAACTATTTTGTAACTTAACAAAACAACAGAACCAAAGAAAATATTTGTCTCACCTCCTAAACTAAAAAATGAAGTAAACAACTTGTTTTCAAAAATGTAAGTTACCAACTCTCTCTGCTTTCTCTGTTCCACAGCTACCTGTACAGAGCTGAACCTGGGCTACTGTAATGATATGGAATACTCTAGGTGGGTGGTAGTGGTTGGTAGGCGAAGACAATCTGTGCCAGCTAAAAACTTAACCATACAAACATTTTAGGGGATCGCTGTAGTTATTTTGATTTCAATTTTCTTTATAAGCTGATAGTTGGCATCATTTCAGCCAGAGTGATGAAAACAAAAGATCATGCAACTCATTATAATGAGACACTTTCTGGAAATAATACCTTAATATCGCAACATAATACCTGAGTATCTCAAAATAATGACTTAGTATTGCAAATAAATGACTTAGTATCGCAGAATAATAAAAATTATTATTCAAAATTATGACTTGCTTATCTCAAAATAATAAGAAACGTATTAAATAATGACTTAGTATCGCAACATAATGAACAACTTTTAAAATAATGACATAGTATCCCACAATAATCAGAAACGTGATAAATAATGACTTATTTATCTCGAAAGAATGACTTAGTATCTCAAAATAATAAGTCAGTATTATTTCGAGAAAGTTTAATACTATAATGACTTAAAGGATCTTTTTTTTTTTGTCATCCCATCTGCGGAAATGGGCTTCCATAGTATCACGGTTAACAATTTGTGTTAAAATGCTGCCACTCCAGAACCATATTCCCCAACATCCTTGGTCACCGGAATCGCCTGGAGGCAGAGTCAGGGGCAGAGTACCTGCTGCTGAGCGTCATCCACGGCCTGCTCAACGGGGAGTGCTCCCCTGAGATCCGTCTCCTGGGCTGCTCGGTGATCGCCTCGCCCTGCCGGGATGACAAGATGATCAAACCCTGCCGCAGCACATGCGATGCACTGAGGAAGGACTGTGCCCATGCCTTTGAAGCCATCGAAATGGCCTGGCCCTACTTCCTAGATTGTGACCGCTTCTTTGCCAGCGACCGTGAGGGCTGCTTTGACCCGCTGGCAGGGCTGAAAGGTAAAGGCAGTGGGGGAAGAAGTATTCAGATCCTTTACTCAAGTAAAAGTACAAATACCACACTGTACTCTGTTACAAGCAAAAGTCCTGCATTGGAAATGTTACTTAAAGTGCTCATATTATGCTTTTTGACTTTTTCCCTTTCCTTTTATTGTGTTCTATATCTTTTTTGTGCACGTTATAGCTTTACAAAGTGAAAAAGCCCAAAGTCCACCCCAAAGGGACTTACCATCTCCAACAGAAAACACTGTTCACAAACTGCTCCAAACAGCTCTATTGTAGTCCAGCCTTTACTTCAGAGACAAACGTGCATCTCTTTTTAACACACGTTATAATGGTCGCCTAGCTGCTAGCGTGGCACGCCCTCATACTCTGCTTCTGACTGGCTAGTAGTCCGTATCTAGGTACTGAGCATGTGCGACTCCCAACAAAGATTGAACAGAAGTGAGATGCCACACTCTGTAGCTAAAACAGAGAGCTCAACACACAGGGTGAAAAGAGGAGCTGCAGCAATGTGCAAATATACAAATATACACAAATATATGGTGTTTATTGAAAATTAAACCATGTAAACCTATTCTGATATAACCTCTAAATACAATTATGAACCTGAAAATGAGCATAATATGAGCACTTTAAGTAACAATGTGTAAGTATCATCAGGAAAATGTACTTAAAGTATTAAAAGTAAAAGTACTCAATGCAGAAAGATCCTCACGTTTTAGAGACCGGAAATTATCAAAACAGTTCTGTCGATCAACTAAGTGTTTAATCAGCTAATCATTTCAGCTGGACTTGAAGGCCTATATATTGTTGGGTAGTTTACTTTATAATAAAACATATGTAAAATATCATCAATCATATGTAATTAACTGCATGTGTTTTGTGTGCAGAAATCTTCATTTTTATAGCTGTCAGATTAATGTAGTGGAGAAAAAAGTACAATATTTCTCTCTGTAATGTAGCGGAGTAGGCTAGAAGTAGACAGTGGCATGAAAATTTGAGTACCTCAGATTTGTTGTGAGTAAATGTACTTAGTTCCATTCCACCACTGGGTAAAGATCACGCTGTCGTGTTGTAATGTTCGGACCAATGCATTCCTAGTGCTCTGTGAAACAAACAAAGCGTCCCTTCTCTGCCTTTCCCATAACTTCCTCCAGCCAGACATGAGCAAGAAATGTCCAGCCTCTCTCCCGAAGAACCCAGCACCATCATCCAGTTCACCTACACCTCCAACGCCCACATGTACAGCTTACTGAAGAGAACAGCAGCCAAGTGCTCCCACATCTCTCATGTGTACAGCATCGGACGCAGCACAGAGGGCAGGGATCTACTGGTCATTGAGTTCACCGACAACCCAGGACAGCACGAGCTATGTGAGTAAGGAAGAGCAGTGGCAATGGTAAAATACGGATGCTTGGTCAGGTGCCTTTGGCGTTGTTATTGACGCTAAAAGTCTCCTTTAGCGTCATATCTAAATGCGCTTTATCTAAACGCGCTGGGTCGGGGCTATTGGCATCACTTTTGACGCAGTTAGGTTAAGGAAAAGGTCGTGGGTGGGCTTATAAAACAGTTGGGTTTAGGAAAAGAAGAACGGGACAGTTGGGTAAAAAAAAAAAAAAAAAAGCCAGATATCTCCCTCAAGAGTTGATGGGGACCTAAACAGAGCAAAAAGGAGGGTGAATATTGGTCTTTATCATTATGGACACAAACACAACTCCAAATGCATGCTAATGTTGCTACGTGTCGGCCACATGTGCAAAGAGGCAACTGTTTGCTTGCACTTTCTAAAGGTATAATACTTTAATATTGTGTTTACAGCTTGTTCTGCCACCCCGAAGTGGCCAGTTCAACAAATGCAGCTTTAACCATGTTTGCTTCTGTCTGTTAACTGTAGTGGAGCCAGAGATCAAGCTGGTGGCCAACATGCATGGTAACGAGGTGCTGGGCCGCCAGCTGCTCATATACATGGCCCAGTACCTGTGTTCAGAGTACATTCTGGAGAACCAACGAATTCAGACCATCATCAACACTACCCGCATCCATATTCTGGCCTCCATGAATCCAGATGGCTATGAGCTGGCCGCCTCAGAGGTAGAGGATAACAGTGACCCGGAGCTCAGCAACCAGGAAGTAAATATTGTTAACAGAAAAAAAAGACAAACCGCCATTATCCGCTCTCAATCTCATTGTCTGTTCAGTCTGTTCAGCTTGAGGTGTGGAGGTGGAGGAATGAGGTACTCTGCTGAGGGAGCGTGAGCATTGCTAATGCAGAAGGTTTTTACAACGCAGTTTGTGGGTTGTGAAATGGGACACCGTTGAGCAACTTTATGACAGTGTAGCTGTGCTTTTTGTAAGGCTATCAAGTTTAAGATATCTACAAAAGGAACACATTTTGCTATGGCATGCTGAAGGATAGGCCTTTGCTCTGCTCTAAGATTGTTGAAGATTAATTGTAAACATTAGAAAATTGGTAATTTATTAATGTAGGTATTAAAGTGCTCATATTATGCTCATTTTCAGGTTCATAATTGTATTTAGAGGTTATATCAGAATAGGTTTACATGGTTTAATTTTCAAAAAACACCATATTGTTGTTGTACTGCACATTGCTGCAGCTCCTCTTTTCACCCTGTGTCTTGAGCTCTCTGTTTTAGCTACAGAGTGAGGCATCGCACTTCTATTCCATCTTTGTTGGGAGTTTTTCACTTTGTAAACCTATAACATGCACAAAAAAAGATATATAACACAATAAAGGAAAGGGAAAAAGCCAAAAAGCATAATATGAGCACTTTAAGATAGTAATTTACTCAAGAAGATGAGCAATAACAAATCAGTGATTGTGGGAGGCTACTGGTGGATTTAACTACTGTTATGTCTTTTTCCTGGTTCAGTTGCTAAATTAGATGTAGGAGAGTACTAAAGCCTTCCACCTTCCACCTATCACCCTACTGTCTACTACTAACCAGAGAATTCAACACTAATCATCACTCCACTAGTTTGTTTAGCACTTGTAGAAGTCTCTCAGCTCTCTTTATTCTACTGTATGTTGTGATGTAGTCGAATTGTGAGACCAGCTTTCTGTGGACTTTGTGTGACAAGCCTGAGAAAGTGGGACTTCATTGGCATCTCTTGAGCCTTTTAATACTCAGTATAACATTACTGACACAGCCTTTTGGTCAAAATGCTGTGCATTTATGTATCAGGCTGTGCCACTGTGCCTCTAACAAACTCTGCATGCATGTGTGCTGTAGACTGATCATGTGTATGCTCAAATGTGTGTTGCAGTCATTTGACAGGGGGCTGTTAACAGTCGTGAGGTCCACTATGAAGATCAGTGATGATCACCATTGTCCATGTATGTAATGTCCAATCTGAAATGCACTCTGTAGCCTGATATCTTCATGGTACTACACACAGCTTTACTCCAAGAGAGGCAATTTATATGCATGGGTTTTAGTCTGACAGGCTGTCTGACTGCATTAATGAAGGTGTGCAGCATGTGTACAGCAATATGATTACATCTCAAATGTATTATGTAGGACAAACTACTTTGAATGTATTCATATTCTGTATATTGCATGTGTCATATACATTTTACAGTTTGCCTATAATCCAAAAAAAATCTCTTCCCTAATATTTAGGAAAAATGGTTTCCTCTTGTCACTCTATTTGCTACTTTTTCTCATGACGGATATATGGTCTTGTCTACATGTTAACAACAGAATTAACAGCGATAGCCTAGCAGGTTCCTTCCTGTACGTCTGACTAATAATCATATCATTGTTTTTCATTATTTCCTTCACATAATCACCCTACCGTCCTACTAACGACTACACATCATCATGAATAATGTCACACTCTGACACTTTGTAATACTTCTAGTTGTTTGAACATAAACTTTCCAGGGTCACTTGTTGAATGGTTGGACCAATGGACGGACCAACGCCCAGAATATTGACCTCAACCGTAATTTTCCGGACCTCACCTCCATTTTCTACCGGAACCGCCGCAGCAGGCACTACCGCATTGACCACATCGGAATCCCTGATGCCTACTGGTTTGGCAAGGTAACGGGATAGTTCTTATTAATCAGATTAATCATCAGCACATATACAGTTTATCAGCCTGGCTTGTAAAAACAATTTAATCCTACCTTTGGGCTGTAGGTGGCACCAGAGACCTATGCAGTGATGAAGTGGATGAGGTCCCTGCCCTTTGTTCAGTCTGCAAGCCTTCATGGAGGGGATCTGGTGATCTCCTATCCCTTTGACTTCTCTAGACACCCGCAGGAGGAGAGGATGTTATCACCAACTCCAGATGAACAGGTAGGGAGGAAGGATGGCTGTCTGGATTGATGGATTCATGTTTGCTGAAATAGTTTGGTCTAACAGTGCAGCTGGCAGTGGTGGAATGTAACTAAGTACATTTACTCAAGTACTGTACTTAATTACACATTTGAGGTACTTGTACTTGGGTCTCTTCTTTTCATGACACTTTCTACTTCTACTCCACTACATTTCAGAGAGAAATATTGTACTTTTTACTCCACTACATTCATCTGACAGCTTTGGTAACTAGTTACTTTCCAAATTAAGATTTTTGCACACAAAAGTTGATCGACAGAACTGTTTTAATCATTTCTAGTTTCTAAAATGTAAGGGGTTTTCTGAATTGAGTACTTTTACTTTTTTTTTGTGATCAAATGCTTTTATTCAACACACATCATAGACACAACCAGCAGCATGTTACAGGTAACAGAACATACATGTAACACAAATAAAATAAAATAATAAATACATAAATGAAATAAAATAAAAATGACATTAATGAATTAAAATGAAATAAGAACTGTATACTCAAAACAATATCAACCCACCCTCCCCAGGACCCCGTGGGCTGGCAGCTGTAATCGCAGTCAGCCTTTTAATGTCTCTGCTATTACAAACCACATATCCACATTCACCTGTCTAGCACCATTGATGCAGGCTGTTGAAAGTTCCATATAAACTATGTCAAGAAAGGTCAGAAGCCATTGCTTAATGGTCAAAGTGTGTGGGGGCTTCCAGCGCACCACCACCATTTTCTTTGCAGCTGTGAGCCCGGCAAGGACTATCCTTTTCTGACATTTAGAAATTTGGAGTGAAGAAGTGTCATTCAGCAGCAAAACTGGTATTGTCGCGGGAACAGTCCCAGAGACGAATGTCGTCAGTTCTGAGGCAACATTTTGAGTACTTTTACTTTTAATACTTTAAGTACATTTATCTGATGCTACTTACATACTGTTACTTAAGTAACATTTCAATGCACGCTTTTTACTTGTAATAGGGTATTTTACAGTGTGGTAATAGTACTTTTACTTAAGTAAAGGATCTGAATACTTCTTCCACCACTGGCAGCTGGTCATAACTTCCTCTCTCACCCCACACCATGCTCAGATCTTCAAACAGCTGGCTCGTACCTACGCAGATGCCCACGCCACCATGTCAAACAACGACACAGAAAGGTGTGGAGCCTCCTTTTACCGAACTCGGGGCATCATCAATGGGGCACTGTGGTACAGTTTTGCTGGTGGTGAGATACGACACTTTTCAAACTACTAGAGAGAACCATGTATACGTTAGTTTTTCTACCCGTCCCATTGGTTGTGAGGGACTGATAATGTACACGTCTCCCTTGCAGGTATGTCAGACTTCAACTACTTGCACACCAACTGTCTGGAGATCACCGTGGAGCTCGGCTGTGACAAATTCCCCTCAGAGGCTGAGCTTTACCCAGAGTGGAAGAGGAATAAGGAAGCTCTGCTCAGTTTTATGGAGTCTGTAAGTGTCTGTTAGACAGGCTTGATGTCCAGTTTGTGTTAAAATAGGCATATGTTTACAGTGCATTATTTATTAAATTGATAGTGTAAGGATGAATAATTGACAATGAAAGTGTGAACTGATGTCATCTTGTTAAGTCAAATTTGCTAGCAGAACCCAAGTGGGTTTTAAAGACCAGAAAGGAGAGAAAGTTTAAAAGCAATATTAATAAGTATGTGCCTATACGCATAAGAACTATACAAACATACAGCATAAACACTTGACCCAGAACAAAAGTACTAGGCAGACAAGGAGATAACACGCTTTCCATTGTGCTTCCTGTCCCTGAACAGGTCCATCGAGGGATAAAGGGAGTAGTTACGGATGGTGATGGAAATGGGATAAAAGGGGCAACTATCTCTGTCAGGGGGATTAGAAAAGATGTCACCACAGGTAAACACAGTCCTGCATGGTTACATATTTCCAGGTTGGTATAACTTTGATGTTTATTTTTGGTTGATGTATATTGTAGCCTTCAGGAAGTTGGTGTTATGGTGTAGCTGTGAGGCATAAGTTTACCTTTGATATTAAACAGTTTTAGCCAGGCTTTTAGGACCACATAATCCTGGAATATCTCAACAACTGTTGGATAGATCGCCATGACATTTATTATATTCATGGGTGATGCCCTTATGTTTCACTGTGAGTTTGTGCTTTTGAGTAAAATGTCTTGACAACTATCAGATGGATTGTCATAAGACATTCATGTCCCTCTCGGGAGGAATTGTAATAACTTGTGATTTCTAAACTTTTTCTCTAGCATCATCATCACAACAAAATTTGAATATTTCCAATATTTGTTTTATGACTAAATACCTGCAAAAGTAATGGCATTCCAATCAGCCTCAGCTGTATGTTGTTTAGTGCTCATTAGCAAATTTTATGCTAATACACTAAGATGGTGACCATTGAAAACATTATATCTGCAAAACATCAGTCTGTTAGCATTGTCATTGTGAGCATATTAGCATGCTAACTTTAGCATTTGTGCCCAAGTTCCGCCTCACAGAGCTGCTAGCATGGCTGTAGAACTATTTATATGTACACTCTCCCCTCTTGTTTCTCACACTTGTTCTTTTTACTGTGCTCTTCTTTCAGTTCCTCTCTTTTTTCATTGGTTTTATCCCCTCTCTGACATGTTAACTGTATTAAACTGTTCTCTTCCCCTCCCTCCAGCTGAAGATGGAGACTACTGGCGGCTGCTGAATCCCGGTACTCACATCCTGACGGCCACAGCCAAGGGTTACTCCAGGGTCACTAAGAGGATTTATCTGCCTCACAACATGAACAAGGCTGGACGTGTTGACTTTGCCTTGAAGAAGGTTGGATCTTTGTCTTCATTATCTTGTTCCACCAATGTTATTCTAAAATGATCCTTGTTTACCTTACTTTTTACACATGCATGGTTTAGTTTTAGTAGAGAGCTATTGTGTCAGATTTAGCTACTTGCTCATTTCCATCTGCCGTCCCTGGGCCAGTGAACACAAACACTAGTACAAGTTCAAAATACAATAAATACTAAATGGATGGTCATCCATTCTCTCTGCTGCATCCTCACTATTTCCCTTGTCCTGCATCTAGGTTCCCATAGAGCCCGATATCGACGACCACCTCTTCCCTACGGTAGACACATGGGATCGATTCGACCCATACAACCAGTTTGAGCGCTACGGTGAGCCAGACGTAAGTCAAGGAGGGATAGAGCGGGAGGAAAAACCATGGTGGTGGAACTACTTCTCCCAGTCTGGCATCTCACCTCCAAACTGGCTGCTGCGAAGTGTCTAGACGCACTACAGGACAATAAGGATCCCAACATACCACTGCGAGACTGGTGATGGACGGTCTCACTGGTGCTCACACAGCAGGACTGAGCTGTGGCACTAAAATCAGCAGTACCTAAATAGGCTTCAGTGCTTCCTGGAAGGATGCAAATAGGCTATTTTCCACCAGGCAAAACATTTGATTCTAGCCTGTAGGCGGAGTTTTGGCCAATATTGCTTTGCAGCTGCATTTAACTTCTTTTAACTGAAAATTTAACCACGGGGAAATACAGGATTTATGGATGCGTCAATCAACTTTTTAAAATGTTCACAGTCAAAATTAATTGTATGCACTTATTTGAATATTGCACATTACGATTACTCATGTGACGGCAGCTGCATAAAATGTGCACATTTTTTTAAATTGAATTGGGTACAAATTTCAGCCACATTTTATACATTACACACAACATAAGTGCAACAGTCAGCATTTTCTGTACCTGCAACAGCACCTCATATTGAGCACCACATTTAAGCTTGGATTAGCAGCAATACTGTGCCAATTGTGAACAGTAGAAATTCTTGCTTAATTTGTTTTTCACAAGCATAACAAATAAATATTAAATATTTGTGGCATATATTCTTTCATTTTTTTTATTTAAAAAAATATTAAGTAACCTCATATGTTTTTGGAGTTTAAAACTACTTGTTTTACACCTCTCAGCTCTAACCTATTTTAAGAGGCTGTTGTTGCCTTTGATCACCAGAGGGCGCCAGAGAACATGTAATGACAGACTGTGCCAACTTCTTTAAAGTCAATGACGAGTAGTCTAATTAGATGGTCGGGGGCGTTTGTACTCTTCATTCATTCATGAAATCATGTATTTCTTCACAAACGCATTGAGTCTGTTTTAATACATGCCAACATGGTGAATTGGTTTAATGTGTTGATTTTACAGTCTGTGCAGAAATTAAGTCTCAAGTGAAAGGTCGTAGTAGTTCTCAGAAACCACCAGAAAAGAACATTATCCGTCAGCTGCTGCTACTAGAAATTATCTTTTTTTTTATTACACATAGGGCTACTGCCCAGGCGCGTGCCGTATCCTTGCGCCCTCACACTATGACAGGTAGCATTTGCTTTGTTTGATGTGATTGTCAACAGTTTCTTTTTAAGCTAACAAGCGAGTTGTTTTGCTAACAGGCACCGCAGGCAAACAGTTTAAATGAAATGAATGTGACTTGCTAGCCAGCACATTTCACCCTACCTTTTTAAACGGGGGAACAGAAGGCTAAGTTACTGAATTTAGTTTTTGTGTGAGAAAACGCAGCATGCTAGGTTTTTGCTTGACAGATACAACTGACACAAGCCTTTCCTTCAGCAGCCAACCCTAAGGTAGGCTACTCTCTCACAGAAGTACAATTTAGTTCGACAGTCTGTCAAACTTTATGTTAGTGAGTCAGAATACCTGGGCTGTGTAACTACACAGACAAATGAAATACAGCCATTGTGACTGTTCACCAGCTACACCTGTTTGTGCTGTGAGGAAAGTCTATTGAGGAAATGGTAGGGTTGATATCATGGCAGTGATCCTCGCAACATGTTCTCACAGAAATCCTGACAGTGTTGTCTAATTGTTATAAAAATGCCACCACACATTTAAGTGCTTTTATTATGTTTTCCAGTTTTCAGTGTATTGTTTTGGTTATGGTTAGGGTAAGGTTTTTGAGGTGGTTCTGCTTCCTTTAGCAAATACGGCTCTGGTTGAGTCCAGGGTGGCTTTTTGTATGTAACAAATTAAAACTGTGATATTTACTATCCAAAAAAAAGTATAAATCTTAAATGAAAGCAGTCCCAACAGGCAGCAATGATGCATTGCACACAGAATCAAAACTATACTTTCAAATCCTGTTATAAACCTACCTGGATCAACCAATCAGCACTAACTACTAGGTACGCTTAAAAAAACAAACAGGGACCATGCATGGCCATGTGCACCATGACAAATACTGTAATGATAATGACAGACATAAATCCATGGTTGCACTAGTCTACAGCATCTCTTTATTTAGGTCCATCCAGCATAATCCATCTGCACCACCTGCATCCTACAGCTTTGCCACAGCTGGAGCAGAGGATGCACAGCACTCCATCAATATCTGCTGGCGACTGGATCGCGTGCAACCTCTCCTAACCTCAAAATCCATCTGCTATCTGTTTCTAAAGCACACTGACACGTGCTTGAACTAATGTAAGTATATTAAGCCAAAGCACGATTCATATTCATAATCTATCCCAAAATTAGCAGCTCAGCCTGCACTCTTTGGAGGCCTGCATAGTTTAATCTATATTATGAGGAGGTACACTGTGTAGTGTTTTAAGTATTTTATTAGCTAAAATCAATATCTTCATTCATAAATATGTCCTCATTGGTGTAAAATGACCTCTGCCAATGATCTGACTTATCCTCATAAGCGAAGAATTTCTTATCTGTAATTACATTGGACGGGCAAGTTCAAGGAGGCTTCCGTGTTTTTGCCATTTTGAAAAACTATAATCTCTGAGAGGGACATAAAGCACTAGCCCACCTGTCTAGCTAATCCACAACATGTTTTCGTTCAAAGCCAGCGTCACATGACTGAAACCAGTTGAAACCGAGAAGGAGATCAGTGAGAGGCGCTTGTCACTGCCCTGGCAAATTTGAAAGCCTGCACTGCACTTTAGTTCATAATGGAGAGTCATACTTATGCCGAGCCACAGGAGAAGGAATCCTCGTCGCCAAAAAAGCGAAAATTGGAAGACATGTTGTCATAGCTTCTTGGTACATAACTGTTACCGTAGTTGCAACACGCATTTGAAAAAGCGAGGCGCTAGTTTGAATGCAAAATACAATTTCACCGCTAGATGGGAGAAATTCCTATACAGTATACCTTTAATGTAAGTCTACAGTAGGTGGAGAAACATCCTCATTGTGAGGCTATGTCAACAGTGAACTACATTGAGTCCAACACATATAATGTAGGCCGCACTAATAACGGTTGGACAATTCATTAGTGTTAATAAAAGTATCATGTTGGACGTCATAATGTTCCTATACATCCCACAAAGCTGGATGTAAAAACAATAATTTTAGAAACTGAAAGGTCGATAGTTGATACTCACTCCGGAGCCCACCCCCGTCACTCCACTCAGCAGCCGGGAAGCAAGACACGGGAAACTTCTGTTGGTCTTGAGGAGCTGCAGCATGAATTTGTGCTCAAACTACATGCCCTACCGTAGCATTCACTGCTACTTGATAATTCACTGCTAAAACTCTTCTCTGCTCGCTAGGGTTGGGTACCGAAACGCGGTGCCAACAGGGCACCGGTTCCGACGTAAACGGCAGTAACGAGACCGAATAAGAACGAAAATTTCGGTTCCTCATTTCGGTGCCTGAAGCATCGCTGCACGGGACGCTACGTTACCGTTAGCTAGTAGCTAGTGTGACTGCATTTCCCTGTAGTAGAGGATTCCAACACCGAGACGTAACAGTCTGCAGCTGCCGTTGTCGGAAAAACAACACAGACGGTGCGTTTGAAAGTCACCTCGCTAGCCTCGTGGTGCATTCACTCACACACACACACACACACACACACACACACACACACACACACACACACACACACACACACACACACACTACGTACTGACTTGCACTGCTGTTGTCCAAATGAGCTATGCTACTCTTACACAAATGTCAACTGACCTATCTGGCTGCTTGTCAATTTTGTGTTTTGACCATTTGTGAACTGCGCTAAACATTGGTTGCTCTTCATTGCAGGCTTCACCAAAGCAGAATCTACAGTGCAGTGCCCATTCAAAACGTGGCTGTTAGGAACGGTCCAATTGCTTGGCTTCCGGTATCGCTGCTGCTTGCAGCTTCGCTCATCCGAACATCTTCATACATCTGCACTTCTTTAGGCCTTGAGCAATACACCTGCCATGTCATAGCGTCTCCTAGCAAGAGTATACTGTATGCGTCATTTGCTAGCTATTTGGGACCAGGCTATTTCCGGGAACAAAAGCGTTTACCACGAAAGTTACAACACTGATGCTTAAAATGTTTGAGTTTGCTACAATATAACATCTCAGGCCCTTTCTCTCTTCATCTTTTCTTGAATGTACTATAGCTAGCGATGAAGAGCCAGCTGTACCAAGCATGCCGTTCGGTGGTGTAACAGTTAATAGGGGTCCCCTCTCAATACACTACACACAGTGTATAAATATGTCCCATAGATCTCAAGAGCTTGAACTCGACACTGCACTTCCTTGCATTCTCAGCAATACACCCGCCAAATGTGAATGTCAATCAGATGAACGGTTGTCGAAAAAATCGAAAGTCCGACAGATTCTTTCCATTTTAGTTAGATGAATAAGGTAGTTGTACTCTCTTGTACAACAGGCAGTCTTCTTGCCTCATTAATGAACTCTGATACTAATAGTCAGAACAAAATTAACAGTTATGATGTATTTGTAGGTTTTCTTTTTGAAAAGGCCATTTTTGAATCATGCTATATTTATCGTCTTTCCAAGGCAGTGTGTTCCCAAATGTCTCCTCCTTATGTTCCTGGAGTGAGTTTCCATCTGGCAGACTACTGAGGTTTCTGCCTCTCTCTCTCTCTCTCTCTCTCTCTCTCTTTCTCTCCCCTCCCCAATGCACCGTGTAGTCACTTTCAATCTGACTGCATCAGTTTCTCTAACATAACCTGTTTTAACACTGCTCATATAATGCAAATGCGCCCCTTTGCTCTGAACTTCCTTCATCCTTCTATTTTTCTCTCCCTCCTTTCTCTTTCTGTTCCTCTCTGTGTCAGCCTGTCTTTCATTCCTGTGGCTATCTAGCTGCTATGCCCCAGGACTAGAGGCCTGCTCAATGTGGCAGAGATGATTTGTTTGCTTTGCAATTATTTTCCGTCAGTGGAGACAAATGGATTCATTCTGCATAGAAAAACCAACACAGGCAGGGCCGGAGTGATAAATGCAGTGGAACAGACTAATATGTACTGCCCAAAGATAGAGATAGAGATGGGGAACATGGAGCACCTCGGGTAAAGAATAGATAGCTTTATAAAAAGCTCTTAGGACAAAGAGGATCTCAGAACCACATGGCTGCGCTGCTTATTGGAATCGGTGGTGATGTGTTAATTGTAGCTTTCAAGAACAAGTCACTGTTTTGAAACGTCAGCCTGTATGGATGCATTGCTCCCCCACATATCATGGGCAATTTGGTGTTCAGTTGATGTAATTAATCTTTTTATTACCCATCCAACAATGCAATGTTGCTACTGTCCGTCCATAAGTTCAGCATTGGCCTTTCGTTTTTCATATACGTACTTACTTTTTTTGCTAACCCTGTTTCCTAAACATTACATTTATATAGGAGCAGAGATGTTCACAAGTCATTTTTTGTAAGTCCATGTCGAGTCTCAGGTCTTTGAGCTCGAGTCCAAGTTAAGTCCAAGGTTATAATCGTTAATGAAACGAACGAAATAACGAGAACTAGGTGGGAAAAAACATTGTCGTTAACTGAAATAAAAATAAAAATGAGGCATTACAAAAAAACGATAACTAAACTAAAGCTGTAATGTCTGTTTGCAAAACTAACTAAAATAAAATAAAATTATCGAGTAAATGTCCTTAGTTTTCGTATTTGTCGATGTCTTTCATAGAGCAAATAACGTTATATCTTTCCGACCATGACATTTCCCGTAGACATGTATAGTTTCCGACTGGGAACCCAGACGTTCCATGTCAAATTGAACACAACATGTCCGTGCCCCTCGCCTGGCATCATGGCGGTACCGAAAGTCGGAAGAAAGCGGCAGTCCTATTTGATTATGAATGTGTCAGATAAAAGCAAGTGCTTTGCAGTGGAAGGTGGTAAAATATGTGGACAATTTATTACAGAGAAAAATCCCATGAATTTGAAAGTACATTTGAGGCTGACCTAGCTTACCTTAACAAGGTAAAGGAGAAAGCAAAGCCCCCTTTCCCCGAAACAGAAGCTAACCCCAGTACAGGGCGTGGATGTATGGATACAGGGCCAGGCAGCATGACAGAGACAACAGCAGGACAGAGAACACTATAGGAGGGCTTTCACCAGCGACCCGATAGCTGCTGGTTAGTAAATACGCAGGAACACCGAAAGCAGGAGGAAGCGTGGGTTAATATGTGGATTGATACTGGGATGTCTACACAACTGTGTGAGTCGATTGACTTCAAAAAGTTTGCCACTTTACTCAAACCAAAGTTCAAAACAGCTGTTGATGTATGTCTTCTTTAGTCTGTTGTTTATTTAGGTTATTTCCTGCAACACGTCACTTACATATTTTGCACTTACTGCTGCGTCTTGTGTAGACTGTTATTGTTGAATACATTGTGAATACATATTTCCAAAATTGTATGATGTTTTTGTTGAGTTATTATTACACAATACTTTTTCTGACCTTTTTGAATCCCCCGACAAATAACCCATATTACAAAAAAAGATTAAACTTAGACTAAAAAAATATAAACTAAGCAAACCTGCTTTAAAAACTAATTAAAACTAAACTGAATTTGAAAACAAAAAGTCAAAACGAAATAAAAGCAAAAACTAATGAAAAATGCAAAACTATAATAACGTTGCAAGTCTCAAGTCTTTGAGGGGCAAGTTCAAGTCAAGTCTCAAGTCTTTTGCCATGAGTCCAAGTCAAGCCTCAAGTCTCTGGCCATCTGATCGGTCCCTAACACTGTATTGTTAAATCTTATGGATTCAAAGCATGTCCTGTAGCTAGGAAAAAATCACGTATGCTTTAATGGAGCTACCTTAATTTTGTTACATCCAGAACTTACATTGGGTCTCCAATTTAGGACATCGTATAGTCTAATCTTCTGCTACTTAACACATCCCTCTAGCCCTCGGACCTGGTGAAATATTAACCTAAGTCTGTCACATCATATGGCTACAACTATAATTAAAGCTGCAAGCAGCGTTGGATTGGCCCTCGCGCCTCTGCGCGCGTCGGGGGTACTGGTGGACGCCGCTCCTTGCGACCGTGCATTTGCGCGGCACTCAGACACTGCAAATCGTCAGCAATGAAAAGGGAACTCTACGTCATACATTAGCCAAAATCATTGGCCAAAATCGCACTAATTTCGAACTTTCAATTCAAAATGGCGGACTTCCTGTTGGGTTTAGGGTATGGCTCTAATTACGTTTTTTTGTACGTCTTGACATGCTTCATATGTGTACTAAGTTTCGTTAGCATTAGTAGCAGATTGGAAAGGTAAATTGGTCCTAAACCGTTTAATTATTTCTAAACTAGCAGGAGTATTTTGAAATCTATTCTTTGGTGCACAGGAAGCCAGTGTAAGGACTTCAGAACTGGAGTAATGTGATCTACTTTCTTCAGTGGTGGAATGTAACGAAGTACAAATACTTCGTTACTGTACTTAAGTACATTTTTCACGTCTCTGTACTTCATTAGTGCATACTTTTGACTTTTACTTTGTTACATTTTGCAGCAATTATCTATACTTTCTACTCCACTACATTTCTACAACGTTCCGTTACATTTTCGTTACATTTCAGATCAGTTTTTCCCCCTGACAAAACGTCTTCCTGACCATCACACGTTTGCAGTCCGCAGGGAAGCCTTCAGCAGCGGCCGTCCAGCTCCCGGTGCCGCTCGCGAAATTACGAATTCCACTATGGCCACGCCAAGACCCGCCCTTCAATAGCATTTATTGGCTAGGCGCGTACCGCTCCCGGTACTACCGCTGCTCCTGTTACTGCTGCTGCTCCCGATACTCTGCTTGGTCATATGTGAAGCATCCGTTCACATAAGGTTAATATACAACCCGTATATCTATCTTAAAAACACTCCCAGTCCTCCTCAGCTGTGAAGCCACATACTTGTTGTCCAAGCCTGTGTGTTCGCACTAAATAAATGTGTGCAGCATTCACTGTCCCGTGGGAAATAATGCAAAGTCCAGCTTCATGCAGATCACCCTGATAGATAACCAGAATTGTATGTCAGAAAACTGGGCCACAGATGGTAAGCACAATTACATTAACCTAAAACTAACTTAATTAAAATGTCACAGCCCATACAGTTTTTTAAAAGTATTAGAATATAGACATTAAGAGAATAAATTGTTATGCAAGTACTTTTACTTTTAATACTTAAAGTACATTTAAAATCAGGTACTTTTTACTTTTACTTAAGTAGGGTTTTCGTTGTTGTACTTTTACTAAAGTAAATATATCTCTGGTTATTTGTACTTTTACTTAAGTACTGAGATTCAGTACTTCCTCCACCGTGCAGCAGCGTTCTGAATCAACTGCAGCTGTTTAATAGACTCTTTAGGAATACCTGTAAAGAGACCGTTGCAATAGTCAAGTCTACTGAAGATAAAAGCATGGACAAGTTTTTCCAAATCCTGTTGGCACATAAGTCCTTTTACCCTCGATATATTTTTGAGGTGATAATAGGCAGATTTTGTTACTGACTTAACGTGGCTGTTAAAATTCAGGTCAGAGTCCATAATTACGCCAAGATTTCTGGCTTTGTCTGTTGGTTTTAGCATTGTTGTTTGAAGATGAGATAATTTTTTGGTCCAAAAATGATCACCTCCGTTTTTTCTTCGTTTAAGCAGAGTTCCACTGGGGGTGATCACGGTCCAGTGCAAAATGAATGGGACCCTATGGAGCTAGACGGCTAAATTTGTCTCTTCGCCTGATTGTCGTTGAGAAATCTCAGATTTGATTGTAGTTTTTGCAAGTTCAACATGGATTATAGGTCAAAAGTTGAATGAACGAGTACTTATGCCCTTTCGATTTGTAACAGGTTGAGTCGTTGTTGCCCATAACACGCTAGCTTTCTGCTAATGAATGCTGATTGGTCAGTGAAGGACTGATTACGATCGGAGATCCTGCTTGACGGCATCCGAAGCAGAACCAGAATGTCAGAGTGAATATTTCAGCGTGGTCTTTAAAACATTAGCAAACGTCTTTCTAGCACGTGTATTGACAGGGAGAGCCTGACCTGTCAGCTGTGTTGTCGATGCCTCGAGAGAACAAAGGAAGCGACTCAGAGCTTGCCGTAAAGCAGTATCTCTGGCCGTATATGTGTATGACGTCATTGACATGTTAAAAGGCTTTTTAGAACAAAAAAGCCACTTTAAAAAAATCTAACTCCCAGAAGTGTGTATTTTCTTAGCCTCCCCTTTCGAATGCAACATTCAAATTACTAGACAAAAAATTATATCCTGAGAAAAGTGGATTTTGAGGGGTATAGCTCCATAGAGTCCCATTCATTCTGCACTGGCCTGTGAGCGCCCCCTATATGGAACTCTGGTGGAACTGCAACCAGTTCAGAAGCCGGAAGTAACGAGAGAGTGGAACTTCTTCCCATATTAGACATTCTTTGATCATACTAACTAGCGTCACATGCAGCGATGTTTCGGTTGCCTCTAATGTCCGTTTCGGAGCATCAGAGGGCAGCGCTGGCATTTCAGTGGCACCGAAATGAGGCACCGAAATCCGCGTTACTATTCGGTCTGGTAGATACCGGTTGTTAAGGCACCGGTGCTGTATTAGCACCGGATGTCGGTACCCAACCCTACTTGCGAGAGTTCATATCACTGGATCACTCAAGATGGTTGTATGATTACAGAGCTTGGGTTAAAAATATTGTGCATTGCAGGGCTTGACAGTAACAGTTGCCCTTGGCAACCAGATTGACTCAATTGGCAACCATTTCGTGGCCTCTGGTTGCCCTCTTTGGTAACCACCTGTTCAATATTTGTTTTTTTAATATATAAAAACAAATCAAAACTTACAAAACTGGAAAATCTTATTTTAAAAGAAGTCAATATTTTATTTGGTTGTCTCCGTTTAAACACTACGTTCGTGCGCAACACAACATTTCAGCTGTTATGCGACGGCCTTCCACACACGCGCGTTTGCCGTAAAAAGATACAGGTAACGCATTTTTCTGTTCACGTTAACAGTGCATTTTAAAATCCAGTGCTAATATGGCACCGGTGCCTGGTATCTACAGGATGGAATAGCAACATGGATTTCGGTGCCTCATTATGGTGCCACTTAAATGTCTGCTCTCTGATGCTCCGAAACAGACGTTAAAGGCAACAGTAACATCGCTGCATGTCATGCTAGCAAACACTAATAACACATAACACATGGCAGCAGGTAACGTTAGCCTAACGTTAGCTCCTCCTCCCCCAGTACTAACTGGATTAAACACGGTTAAAATGCTGACAGCTAAACAGTGTAAAAGTGTGACTGTATTTCACTGTAGAGGATTCCAACACCGGGACTGCCTGCTGCTAAAGCTATGAGCTAAAAGACTCAAACTAGCATTGGTCACTGCTGTTGTCGGAAAAACAACACAGACGGGACTAAATATTGCGTTTACTTAAAACTGGTAAACCTTGTGGTGCATTCATAATTATTGTAAAATACCCTTTTCTCATCTGGTTTTGTCTTTTAACAGCAATTTACTGGTGACAGAAGTAATTATTGTTAAAAGGTATTGTTACATTTTTAATAATCATTTAAATTCCCCCCCTTTTTTTATTACTTTATTGTAGTACATTCTTTACCGTACTACATTTTTTCCCCCATATTAACATTCAACACCAACTGAGAACAGGGGGAACACATCACACAACAGGAAAAATAAAAAAGAAATAAAAATAGAAATAATAAAAAACACAGAAAGACAGCAGCAAAACGCACACACAAAAAAAAAGAAAAAAAAGAGGGGGCAGGTCCACTGTGTGTGTGTGTGTGTGTGCGCACGTGCGTGTGTGTACGTGCGTGCATGCATACATATCCATCTACAGTATGCATTTATTAGAAAGTTTACTTATTCTTCTAACTATATGCTCTGGATACAATTTATTAGATTTTTCTATTTGATTTCTGACTGTTAGAGTGAGTTTTTCCATTTCCAGTGTTTGTTCTATTGTCTTGTACCATGCTTGAAAATCTGGGGATTTGGCTTGTTTCCAAAAGCCTGGTCAGTTGCTTCAGTGCTGTTAAGCTGAGGATTTTAAATATGTATCTGTCCCTAGCGTTAATCTTGAGGTTTGTATTCATACCCAAAAGATTTCCAGGTGTCAAGTATAGTAAGTAAAGAATATGTGCATCTGATTTGCTTTTCTCTCACCGTATCCTCTCCAGCAGCTTGTTCCCTCTGTTGCTGTGTTTGTTTTACATCTATCTGATCTGAAAATCAAAACGATGATCCTGTTATGGTTTTGTACATTTTCTGTTTTTTTGTATTATTATTCTGTATATTTCTGTTCCCTGTTGTGTCGTTGTATCTTGTTTTGTCAAGTCTCTGTGTTTAGTTTATTTCTTGTTTCCTGTCGTTCCTGTTTCCTGTTTTATTTTGATAGTCTGTTTTCTGTCTTGTCTAGCTTTACTTTGTGTTTTCCCGCCTGTGTGATTGTCTGATGTGCTCCACCTGTTCCCCAGCCCTGGTGTCACCTGTCTTGCGTCTTCTCGTTACCTAGTTTATTTAGCCCCTGTGTTTCCTTTGTCTGGTGTCAGATCGTTTGTATTCCGTTGTGTCCTGTCCCTGTAAGTTCGCTCCTTTTGTTTCCTGCCCAAGTTGCCGCGAGCCTGTGTTTTTCCTGTTGCTTTTGTATTTTTCTCTGAGTTTCTTTGTGTGGTTTTTCCAGCCTCTGAGCTGCCGTTTTTTGTTAACCAATAAATCCCTGAACTCAAGCCATCTCCTACCTGCCTGCCTCTCCCTGCATTTGGGTCCACTATTCCTCACTTCACGTAACAGATCCGATCTTTGACTTTTGTGATCCGCTGCACCCCTATTTGAGAGGGATGGGGGGAGGGATATATATATATATATATATATATATATATATATATATATATATATATATATATATTCATATCATTATATATATATATATATATATATATATATATATATATATATAATGATATGAATATATATATATATATATATAAATATATATATATATATATATATATATATATATATATATATATATATATATATATATATATATATATAATATGAATTGCTCCAAATATAGGCAGTTTAAAACATGGCGACCGTATTGTCAATTTCGGCAACCAAAAGCTGATGCCTGGTTGTCAAGCCGGCAACCATTTTAAAAAGTTAGCGTTGAGCCCTGCATTGACAATATAACACAATATCTATTACATTTGGGTTGAATTGCCTTGAATGCAGATTTTGGCTGATATGAGGAGTCGATAATTGTTTACATTTTCAGGCACTTCTGTATTATTAGGTGCCAAATTGAATGCATCTAACCTTTCAGAAAAATCTGAATTTCCCTGTCACAATTAAGTCTTGGATGCTGATGTTAACACTATTTATAAGTCGGAAACTGGAAATTATGCTAACTCCAATATGACATGATTGGAGCATTAGGTGACTCAAAGCACTTGGTTAAGGTTAGGGAAAGTTTATGGTCTCGGTTAAATACTCAAAGATTCAATGGAGGTGAAGGGTCTCCCCATTTGGCCCTAATGTGCGATGAACACAACTGGGTTGCAGACTTTTTCTGTCTCTGTTGAACTTTCAAACTATCCACAGTAAAAGAGATTAACCTTTTCCTCCCAGCTCACGTCTCCTTGATTTTTCCTTCTCCTGCCTTGTGTCTTCCTTTCCTCTTTATGACCCTGTCTCCCCTTTTTCAATGTCTCTGTTGACTATCCCTGTCTCCCCCTCCTCCCCTCACCTCCCCTTTCCCCTCCCCCCCCTTTTATATGAAGGGCAGGTTCAGGGGTCACCAATTACTCAGAGAGGGCTGAGAAAGTTGTATGGGCTCTGCCCTCGGGGCTGCCATGTTGCATTATCATCAGGGAGATTGCAGGTACGCAGCAGCCACTGGCTGCCAGCACAACAGCCACAACCTCAGCCCCAGCACCGGACCGTATAGACTCCACTAGGTTCAAACCCTCCTCATGCCTGAGCGGCTGGCTGGCTCCGAGTCAGCCCCCCCGCCCTTACTGACCTGCTGGGCAGAACTAATATGTATGTCTAGACTTCCTGGGAACTCCTCTACCTGAGAATACACAGCTCCACAGTATGTGTGCTGATTGTTTTTTTTATTGATACATAAATTCTCTACTCTACTGGGGCTTTAATATTTTTTGTCACGCCTTGTAGAAATTCTTATTATTTGAAATGTATTTAGAGATAACGTTTGCGATCCAGACTTTTGTCTACCATTCAGAAGACAAGGCCATGGCTCTGAAAGAAAAAGAAGGAAGTGCTGCGAAGTGTAGTAGACATGTGCCCACTACTAGACAGGCAATCTGCAAGCTATTGTTCTGCATTTTCTACAGAAAGTAACAACCAGATCATCTGACAGATCTTTTGAATGACTGCAGGGTCGGGAACTTTTGTATTCTTTTAAAGGAAAACTTAATATGATGAAAATAAGTTAGCATAGCCTGACTTAAAATCTGGAAGCAGACTTTTTCTTGGCCAGAAGCTGTGAGATCTTGAGGTCTTGTCATTGTAAGGCTCCTGGAGAATAAATAGTTTGGCACACCTGTAAAACCTCCAATTGTTGTTTTTATACTTACGTTTTTTAACAGATTCAAACAGGATATAACATGCTAATTAGTCAGTAAGTAGTAAGTAAGTAGTTAGTCACTAAGTAGTACGTCAGCTTTGGTAGGCTAGCTGTTTCCCCCTGGTTTTTGTCTTTATGCTAAGCTAACAGTGTTCTGGCTGTAGCTTCACATGTAACGGGCAGATATTAGAGTGGTATTGATTTATTATTCCTTAATTTGCCACTTAGAAATCAAATACAAAAATCTTCTTTTAACAGTATTTACTATTTTGAATTTTATGAAAAGCCCAGACTTCAGTACTCTCTAGCCTATAAACAACACCACAATTGGTCCGCCTGCATTGTGTCCACCTTTAATAACATTGCCAGATATACAGGGTTGTACAATACGCAATGCATGGCTTTACATTAAAAATCTATCTATTATTTAAGGTTATCCCAGCTCATATTAACATAAAAAGTAGTCCAGGATCATTTTACAGGTGGTGTACACATCCTACTTTAGCGCTGTACTGGCTGTTAAATCACTCTGTTTTGACAATGCTCTCTGTGTTGCACCTTAAAGAGATGTGATGGATGGTGAAGATGTTCAGTTTCAGTTTATGTTCTGTTTCCTTTCTGCTCTGCCTCCAGGCTGTCCACACTCAGCCTCACCACTTTGTTTTTTCTGCCTGCCTCGGCCACCTGGGGGCTGCCTCTGCATAAAACAAAAAACAAAAAAAACATTTGAGTTGTAGGACTCTTTATTCAGACATTTCAAAAAGTGAAGACCTGATTCACGTATCCTTTCCAAACCCCGTCAGAACTGATTGTCGGGCTCACAGAGAGGCCCAGCCCAGCGCTGTTTAGGCCAGGGCCAACAGAAGCTGTGCAGCCAGTTGGAGTTTAAATGGCTCTTGAATAGAGAATCCCAGAGTCCGATTCAGTGTGCTCAGCCAAACCCTCTATAATTGCAAAAACAGCACTTGGTCCACTAATAATGGGTGCGTGTCATTTCCAATCCCCAGTCCGCCTGTCTGTCCATGCCACAGAGGCAGCAATTACAGACTCAGGCCTGCCACTGGACATGCACACAGCAAGGTCAGAGGAACAGTCCACTGTGTGTATGTGTGTGGGGGCGGTAGGTTAAGGGGTGCGTGAGTAACTGAATGAGGTGTGTGTGTGTGTGTGCGCGCGCGTGCGTGCGTGCACTGGAAAGGGCAAATGCAGACTTTAGGCTAAGCTCGATTTAAGAATTAGACATTCCTATTCAGTTAGATAGCCACAACAGTACTGTGAACATGATTAATCCTTTAATCTTCAGCTGGGTACTCCTCAGTTTGCAATGTACAGTTACATAGTAATGTCTAGCAGTATCAATATTAGTTGTCATCCACTAAATGTAAATGATTAGTTGTCATTTGCTAAAACTACCAGTATTGCATTATGCTTCTTGGTTTGTCCCAGTTCATTGTCTTGGTTGCTGTATCCTGAGATTACATTCAAAATAAGATGGCAAAACAAAACCATTTCTAGCATATAGATAAAGGATAATGTTTTACCAGCTTGAATTGAAACCTCCAAGGGCTTAGAAACAATCTATCCATTTTCTCCTTGAAGTTGAAACCTCCTTTTCTTAGTTTTTTTACTGTCTAACTGAGTGTGATAACTAAGACCTTCTGTGAGCAGCACACAGTTGGACATCTCTCTGAGTCACTTCCTTTACTAAACACTCTCATGGCTACCCATCCATGACTCCTACAATGGCCATCACGTGGATTTACTAAGACATCAACTGATCTTTCCTGTTATGCTGCTATTGTTTTATTTGATTTTCTCTGCAGAGGCATGACAAACTGGTGTCATGGCAGACAATGGAACAGAGTCAGGGTCTGACCCCAAAACTAATTTGCCATCTTAAGCTCTTTTAACAAGTGGCAGTACTCAGTACGCAGTTTGTTTACCCCTCGTTCTGCTTTCCCTTTATTTGTTGTGATTTTCTTTTTCTTTTTTTGTGCAAAGAGCTGTGAAGGGTGGAGGAGTAGAGAATTGGAAAAAAACGTTTTAGGGCTTTTTCCTTTGTCTGCTTTCACATACCTTTCTCAAATCCTCTCTGGTTTGCTTTTGAGAAGTTTGAGATTGAGTCTTAGTCTTTACTGGTGTTTTACAGTCAAATTATTTGAAACCATTATCTTTATGGCATAGAACAATCTAAATGCATGGCTCTCACCATACCAGTTTTGTGTAATCAGTTCTTAAATTAATAAGCTTCTTTTCCTTCCTGAATTTCATTGCTCATGATTTGATCAAAGACAGTATCTGCTTTTGATTTTGTTGGAGTGTCGTTGCCATAGAATTGTACCACAACAACCAGTGTCTGGTTGCTGAAGGGGTCATAGGTCAGACCAGAGTAGCCGTGAGCAGCGACAATACGTGTGAAATTGGACACAGCTCTGCACCATTTGTGTGTGATTACGTCGATTTCCTAGGGCAACTTCTGTCAGCACCTTCTCACAGACAGATAGCATACACAACATGGGAATTTGTGAAGGGATTATGATTTTAAGTAGACACTACATTTTCACTGTTCATAAGGACAATATTGGATATGTGTTATATAAGACTAGGCTTGCAGAGATTAATAGGGCTGTAATGTCACACAAAATTCCCAATTTGATATGTGGTCACAATTCTGTATGTTGTCGGGACAGCAGAGAAAACTAAATATTAGATTTCTTTACGTTGAAAAATATGAACACCAAACAGTACACTGTTATGCTTATGCTATTAAAATCACATCAAACATCTAGATATGGTCAGTAAGTAATCTAAAAGAGAACTAAGACAGAATGCAGTGTTTCCCCGAGGATTTTTTTTCCAGCAGCAGAAGTGCTTGAGTTTTATTTTGCACTGCCGGAAGATATTTAATGTGTCTGCTGACACGAGAAGGGCTTTAGACACATATTTGTACACAGTTGTAAATGTTGAATTACGTTTAATAAAATGCTTCAAGGCTTGTTGCCTTTCCTCCTCTCTCCTGTCCTTCTCTCACCTCTTTCCATACTTGCATGTCTCACCTGTACTAGGCTACCTGTTGTCCTGTCTAATAATGGAAACCTACAAGAATTAAATCATATACATATACATTAGGGCTGTCAAACGATTACATTTTCTTAATCGCGATTAATCGTTGAATTTCTATAGTTAATCGCGATTAATCGCATGTTTTATCACATGATTAAAATTCTATTATTTTGCATTTCAGAACTGTTTTTAAGTACATATTAACAATGGAAAGCAATTCTTACCAGTGTATCTTGATTGGGAATCAAATGAATGCAAAGAAAGTTACTTTATGTACTTGATTTTAAGATTTGTATTTGTTTATTATTTATTTATTTACTGTAAACAAAAGAAAAATGTGTGAATCTAGTCACTAAGTCATTAAAAGATTAATGTGTTATGCTCGGCCTTAACGCGTTAATGCCGACAGCCCTAATATATATATATATATATATATATATATATATATACTCTATATATATATATATATATATATATATATATGTATATACTCTATATATACTCTATATACTGGATAACTCCCGCCAGGTATTTTCACATTTTATATACAGGAGACAACACACCTCCCCTCCTCTTTAATTTGATCCAACTAATCTCAGTAGTTCAAATATATTTTAATTTTTGTTAGATTTAATGAACATGTGGAGACATTATTGAAAATTATTATTATAAGAAATTGATGGAGATTATTGATGTCCCTATTGTCAGTTAATGACTGAAGTAGCAAACACTATTAGTTGTTATCACATTACAACAAATCAAATCATATCAGCCTAGTAAAACCCACACCATCTAGGCATAGGCCTTATATTACATTCAATAATAAACTGTGAATTTGATCCGATATTTGCTATTGATGTTTCCACACTGGGACCCACACCAATACGCGTCATGTTCTGCATAGTCATGTTTTGATTGCCTTTGTTGCCGCCAACAAAGCGCTTTCTATCGACAAATAACAGACTGCTAAACAGTGGCAATCTATAATCCTTGCTTGTCCCCGACTCTGGCTGCTTAAAGTAGAGATAGTGAGTTTGTTGCGTTTGGGGAGATTTATGGATATCAGTGGTGCTAATCATTTAGCTGCAGCGCTGCACCGCTGTAGAATAAGGAGACACTGGTATGTTTGTATTGGTCCAATTTGAATACATAACTATGAGAACAGGAATGAACATACAGTGTGCTGGAATATGGTCTTGCTACACCTCTTATCTATTCTGGGATTGGGGAAAAAAACTCTCTGGCTGGTTTGTATTTCTATAAACCAATCACAACCCTCTAGAAAGGCACTAAGCCCCGAAGATAGCGGAAGCGGAGGGGCATCACGCGCCAGATGTCAGGCTTTATCCCAGCGCTGTACATCCAGTGAGCCAGACTAGCCATTTCTGGGTACAGTTCTTATATTAGTGGTCCACACCACGTATGCCAAGATGTAAACACAGTCGTACTAGTATTGCCATGGGTCACGTTTGACGTTTCAAGGCACCTGACAAATTTAACTTGAATATTAGTCTCTCTTTAATAACCAACTCCAGAGATTGGTTTTTGAGAACTTTTTTGCTGAAATCTGCAGCTTGTTACTGCTGGAATTGGGCTTAAGCAGAATCTTGGCCTGTACAACAAAAACAACTAGCTAAAAGTGGCTACAATGATATGTAGAGATGCAGAGTTAGAGTTGGGCAGTAAATCTCTGTGAATTTGCTAGCAGACAGCCTGGCCTTTAACAAGAAACACAGACACACAACACATGAACGCAAATGTACACTTGCACAAACACAGACATACACGTTCAAGGTACACACACACACACACACACACACACACACACACACACACACACTTAGTTTTCCAAATTTGTTGTAGTTGTCCCTCTTGCAGTAAAATGCCCTAAAGCCACGTGGTCAATGGAACAAATATAAAAGCGGAGGATGCAGAATTATAGAAGGCTGTATTTTTAGTATTAGTCATCATGATTCAGGGGAGAATTGAGCAAAGATAATGAAGAGAAGAAAAAATGTGAAACGACAATGCGATTGTTTCTTTGCAAACCAAATTAAGATCAAACTTAAGGTGCATTTGGAAAAAAGGCATAAAGAGGTAAAATGATTTGGTTGTTTACTTGGCTAATGGGATTATTTTATTTTAGAATTTTCCTTACAGACATCTGAAATGTCCTCATTGATGGACACTTTGAATATGTCTTATTCACTGTCTGACTGATGGGAAATTAGGGTGACAAAGTCAAATGTTGGAGTTGAAATGTCATTTAAAATAGATCAGGACTTGCATTAAATATTTTCTGACTTTATTGTCAGTTTGAGGCATATTAGACCATGCAGTGTACATAACTCAGCGATATCTTTTCTTTCTGTCCTTACAGAGAGTGCTCTGAAAATGGCCTTTGCATCATTCAGGTAAAAACTTGTTTTTATTCATTCATTCATCTTTCCCTTAACCTCCAATCCTTTTAGTTTTTGTGGAAAGTAGCAAAGTAAAATGCAATTCAATTAGGTGGGTGTTACCCTGAGGCCTCTGATGTTCCTTCTCTTCTTGCTGCAGCTTATGTCCATCTCCCCCTCTATTCCTTATGCAAGGTTGAGAAGTAGACCATGCAATATTGTTATTATTACACATGTCCACTGAACAGTAGATCCCAGTGGGCTCAGTGGGGAAGAAGAAAAAAAGCCCCTGAAACTGTGACCAATATGCAGTTATGTTACTATAAAAGAATAATTTAATGAACAAAAATAAATTAGAAAATCAATATGTGGCAGTCAACGTTGATTTTGTGGTGTACTGCCACAAATAAATCAATGTATGGAAAACACATATTTTTATATAGTTTGCTTTGATAACATGCTGGATATGAAGTATGTGCAAGAGACTACTTTCAAGAAAGCTACAACCTATTGTTAGTGCCCTTTCTTGAATTTTCATCGTTGTACTTAGTTTGGAAAGTAGTTCTGTTTTTGGAATGTGTAAACTGTATAACAATCAAGTGGCAATCGAGTGGGAAAATGAAGCCAACGCGGAAGTGCCACAAACTGCAGTTTCTCGAATGGCCACTTGAGGCTGGCTCCAAAAGCGAGTCAATCCCCTCAGACCGTATGTTAAGCTAGCGGGAGCCACCCACGTTGACCTTCATTTTGGCTCTTCAGAAACCTATGGGTAGGGCTGCGTACCGAATTCAATACTTTTTAGGCACCAACCGAATTGTCTCTAAAGTATCAAGTATTGAAAAATGCCTCGTCATTCAATACTTGATTTCAATACCTAAGGTGTAAGTCAGTGAGAGAATACATATGCAGCATGCTACTATCAAGATCTAATAATGTCTATGATTGGCTGTCTAACGTTACACGTTGTTGAGGCACGCAGGAAAAACTCTACGTTACGCACAGAGACGGGGCTCACGTAGTAGGAGCTGAAAAATGAATAGAAAGATGTGCCGTAATCTTGTAATTTCTTTTTGTTTTATAAAATTTGGATCGAAAAACGTATCGTTTAGGAACTGGTATCGAAGTCAGGTTATTGGTATCGGTTCCTGTATCGAAATTATTTAACGATACTCAGCCCTACCTATGGGCAATGTCGCGGACACTATCCATTTTATAGAGTCCATGATAACTATTGGTAGGGTTAAACAGACTAAAAAAATGCTTACTATGGATATACACAAAGTTCACTTGATTCCCAATTGCAGCTAATGTTGTCAGTCCCAGCTCTTTGCCACTGTGGAGGGTTTTGTGAATTGGGGGTTAAACCATAATCAGAAATAAAAAATGCGAGTTCAGGAAGAGGAAAACATTTAAATCCAAACGTCACTTGCCATCACTTCAAACTGTATTTTACGAAATGACGTGTAAACTGGCGGAATACTTTGGCAGGGCCATGATAACTCACTAAACAGACACTGAGATCCGTGGGCTTACTCCCTCTGAAGCCAAGCTTTGTTGGTTAGATTCCTCAAGGGAAAAAAAAAACACACAAAAAACAGAAGAACACTTTAAAAGTCAGCGAGGAAGAGAGAGACGGAGGAAAAGCCCTGAAGGCAAATGGCAGAGAACATCAGTGCCGTTAGACGGAGCTACTTTAGCTGTCATGCAAGAGTATGTGAACGCACCAGTGAACGCACAGTCAGCATCACTGAACACACAGATAGCCATGGTGATGATGATGATGATGATGATGCAGAGCTACTTCTTACGTTGTTACTAGATGATTGAACATGTGGTTCAGTCATCTAGTTGTTTCTATCTAATCAGTAGTATAATCAATAAACCCATAACAGCAAAAACAGAATATGTTAAAAGAATAAAAAATAAAACATGCAGTTGGGCATCTAAACCATTTTAAATCTATAAAACTGATAAAATGCTTCATTTGTTTACAGTATTACTGGGGATGTTGTTTAACTCATCAGCTTTAACCCTTTTAAATATTAGCATTAGCTGTTAAATGTTGAAAAAGCAACTGACCTCAAAACCATGCAATCTGCTGTGTAGTTAGAAGTCAACCGACCAGTCAAACCATGTGGTGTAAACTCTCTAGAGATATTTGGTTTGTCAGAGCTGATTAGACCCAGGGAAGCGTAAGCAGACACTCTGGGGTAACACGTGGTGGCGTTGAGTTGAGCCGTTGGCCTCAGCCTGTTTTCTGGCCAATGTGTTAGGACAGGGAGAATGAAGCGGAGAACTCGTACGGATGGAGATGATGATGGTTGATTTCTCTCACACAAGTCTCTGCCTCTTCTCTCATCGTATTTAATGAAACTTTCTATTTGATTTCTCAGCCAAATCGTATTATCTTGTAATTGTGTTTGCTTGTGCAGGCATGCATGCATGCATGAATCTCTTAATTTAAATCTGTGTTTACAAAACATTTATCATAATGGCTGTATGTTGCTTACAGACAAATGTAAGCATGTTTACAAAATGCCATACACCAAGAGGGAGAGAGTTTCGCGAATGTGTGCGTTGCAGAGAAACACTATGGAGCTTTTTGTCACAGCTCATCACACCGCAAGATCACACAATACGATGTGACAGTGCACAGTGCGGCTCAGCAAGTGGTGCTGGGATTTTAATTGATGTTAAAACCACAAAGTGCTCAAAGCGCTGATGGGTACTGTGTATTGAGAGAGTGAGAAAAATTGGTATGTGCACTACACTACTCAAACAAGGCAACCCCAACATTTTACTATTGAAATGCTGCTGTTCAGTAAATGGAGCACAGTGTGTGCTTAATAGAAAAATGTTATCATCTTGGGATTGCTACATTTTTGTCAGTTGTAAAGGTTTTAATGCATTTTCATGACATTTGGTCACATTTGTCATCACACTGCCAGTGACAATGCCAGTTTTAATAGATACAAAATATTCAGAGGAAACATTTATCATGCCAAGAATGGCAAACATTTTTTTAGATCCCAAAATGAGCAAACTGTTATGATATATTACATTATAATAAAAAAAACTAAGTGCAACATGCTCACCAGGAATAAAAGCAAAGTATGGAAACTGATGCCAAATTATTCTAACACAACAAGGATTGTCAAAAACTTTGAATCTGCATATGGTTCTAAACCTGCATGAATGTAGTCCCGTGCCAGGGTTTGAGTCATTTAAGTGCAGTTCATGACAAAAATCACAAAAATGCCCTACCTCACAATGTTTAAAAACTATTTCTTGAGCTGCAGACATTGAGACATCTTACTAACAAGCAAACAAGTGGGACTGAAAACTTTGATTGAGCTATTATCTAGGTAATATCTAATATCTGTTAACTGGTAAAAGGCTTAAATGCTGAATTTGTATTGAATATTAAGGCTACATGTCTACTACTACATGCAACTGATAAGTTTTATACTGAAGGCAAGCAGCTCCATTAAGCTTGTGTCCCTACACTTCACTCCTTTTCAGTCTTGTTCCCTTTAGCCTCCAAACTAGTTAAACCCAAATCCTCTGCATATGACCCTCCTTAATCTTGTATTAGACCAAAGTGATTCTCTGTTAGCTCAGTGCATCAAGCTGATTATGTGATGATGAATCGCTCACACTGAGTTAAGTCATTTGGATAGGAAATACAGAAGTGCACAGGGGAAATTAGCATAGCTTTAGCTTAGCTTACCATAGCTTAGCCTGGCGGGGCTATTGAAAAAGGAACCTTTTGGCTGACAACAAAGCTAATATTAGCTTAGCATTAGCGTTAGCAAACAGGGGGCTTAATCAGGCTGCTGGGCTGTCAGAACGTATAACCACATGCTTCCAAGAGTCCTTTTGGAGTTATAATCCTGGGTCTCGGCAGGCGATGACCTCATGAGCTGGACTGGTGCCTGTGGGAGGATTGGGGAAACTGTGTGTGTCTAGCAGGCCACTCACTAAAAGGTGTGTGTGTGTGTGTGCGCACAAATGTGTGTTTCTTTATGGCTGATTGTTTTATTGAGGCATACGACACAGAGAGACTCTACTGACACTGGCGAGTTGAACTTTGCAGACATGCACAGGAATAGAATTCAAGCTGTTTTGTTTGGCATTTTTGTGCTGTATCTCATGGAGATACAGTGTGTGTAGGCCCCAGGATATGAGAGCAATGATATTTCAATTGTTGTCGTGCCACATTGCATTAACAGTGTAGTTGTTTTTCCTCATGGCTACAAGATAATTGAAAAGGTTAACCTGTCAGTTTTATATTATTTGTCTTTCCTCAGACTAAAATAGTGTTTAAGGACATCTGTGACTGGCAAGATGGCACACTCACTCGAGTCTACTATGACCAAAAGGCCATTTTGTCCACAGAAATGATGACAGTGCTGCTACTAATCCAGAAAGGAACTGGGAGCAGGGTTAAAGCCAGCCTCCAGCAGCAACAGAAGAAAAAATAATTTCTACCAATTAAATGTACAGTATATGTTATTGCACTTGAACTGCATCAGCAAAGACACATGGATTACTGGTGAATTATGTTGCTGCCTTTTCCCTTGACCATCATTATGGGTTCCTAGCAAGATAATTCAAGCAGGCCTAAAGCCCAGGCAGACTACTCCTTTATGAGAGCCTAGATCCAAGCGAGGGTGGCTTTGGGGTTAAAATAACGCCACATCTTCACACAGAAAGCTTTGGAAATTGGAAGTCAGTTGACTGAGTTAAATGCACACACACACACACATGCTCACACAAATACGCACGCACGCACGCATACGGTGAGCCCAGGGACTGTGGAGGCAGATTGCTTTGCTGTCAGTGTTGGGGACTGTCAATAGCTCCAGCCAGCCATGGGCATCATCAGCCAAAGAGACCAGGACTCACTGACTCCACTGGCTCCACAGCACAGGCAACCTGTCAGTGTGATGCAGAAGGCCTCAGGCGTCGGGAGTTAATACTTTTTATGAAACATACTGTAAGAGCTTTGCTGATGGCATCTGGATTGGTATGCAGAGAGGGTGAAGCCAGGACATGAGATGGCCACTAAACCGAACGCTACAGCAGAGACAGGCCAGTGGAATTGGAAGTGAGGGTTATTAGGTTAATGCCATCATAGCCATCTTTAGTTTGATCTCATAATGAACTCCATAATAGTTAAATGTGGTGATGATTCAACAAATATTTAAACAGCAACTGACATCAGCCAGCATGGAGAGGATCCCACCAGGCAACTTTAAATCTTAAAGGTCCAATGTGTGGGAATTTCTCCCATCTTGCGTTGAGATCATATATCGCAATCAACTCTCTCGCACCACGCAGTTCAAAGTACGTATTACAGCTACGATAGCCTTCACGCTTCAAAAAGCCGGTCTCTTGCTCTTTTCAATATCCTTTTTCTTTTTCTGGGCGAAGAAGAAGACTCCTGTTCTTGAAATTTGGATTTTGAATACGCGTGGTCCTCCATGTTTCCTTCTTCAAACTTGCTGGGCCGGGAAGCTACGATACCCATTAGCAGTATTAGCAGCACCTGTGAGTTTATCATGTGACAGCAAAAACGCAAAAGGCGTTGCAGTATGTCCTGTATGTCCCTTACCGGCTAACGTATTTCAAGATGGAGCATGAATATGGAGCGTCTACCCCAGTTCATGAAAATGCAAATGTAACATTTCAAGCCAAAAGGAATACTTGGAATTGATGGTGGTGGTAAATATTCATGAAAAAGGACAAGTTTGTGAATGGGCAACACAGATTTTGATAATGAACAACTAACTAACTAAACTAATAACCTGTTAGGTTTATTGTTGCATCTTGTTGCATTATGTAAAAAAGTAACATTTTATCAGAAACATGCTGTTTTTAAAAGGTCCCACAGCATGAAAATGTCACTTTATGAGGTTTTTTTAACATTAATATGAGTTCCCCCAGCCTGCCTATGGTCCCCCAGTGGCTAGAAATGGTGATATGTGTAAACCGAGCCCTGGGTATCCTGCTCTGCCTTTGAGAAAATGAAAGCTCAGATGGGCCGATCTGGAATCTCCTCCTTATGACGTCATAAGGGGAAAGGTTACCTCCCCTTTCTCTGCTTTGCCCACCCAGAGAATTTGGCCCGCCCGTGAGAAAGAGAGAGACATCATGGCTTGAAAACAAGCGAAGCATGGCAATTGGCCACTCTCCACCTTGCCCCCCCCTCTCTCCTCCTCAATAGCATTTAAAGCTACAGACACAGAAATGGCACATCCTAAGGAAAGCTCATTGTGGGACTGGCTCTAGTGGCTGTAATTCTGCACCAAGGCTGAATTTCGGGAAAGAGACTTCAGATACAGTTTTAGGGGACCACTAAGGCCTATATAAAAGAGACTTCAGATACAGTATTAGGGGACCACTAAGGCCTATATAAAATAGACTTCAGATACAGTATTAGGGGACCACTAAGGCCTATATAAAATAGACTTCAGATACAGTATTAGGGGACCACTAAGGCCTATAGAAAAGCATCCAAAAAGCAGCATGTCATAGGACCTTTACTTCAGCAGCTACATTCCTAAATAATAAAAAGAGTAGCAAGTTTCGTTCAGTGGGTGTAGAAACAGCTTTGAAAGGTTCTGCTTCTCTCATTCATCTCTCATTTTTAAAGTTAAATGCAAAAATCCACTCAGGACTTGTGACGGTGGAGCATGCATGTGAATCAATTAACCATAATGTAACTAAATCAGGCGTCTGTGTGTGTTGGAGTGTGTATGCTGTTGCTCAGTGGATGTGTGTGTCCATCTTCTCTCCATGAGAACCAGCCCTCTGGCCTTCCAGCTGAGTTCACAGATCCAAAGTCGAGTTAATCTGGTTTTACCTTTAGCCCCAAAAACAACACGGGAGTAATCCAGGAACAGCTGTAATCAACCATGAAACCACTGATGGCTGCCTGCTAGCTGGGGTCAGGGAGCACAACAGGAAGAGACCTCAAGAGAACACCGGGATATTGAACTAATAGTCAAAAATGATGTGGATATGGTCTGGTATAAATGTTCTGTCATGCTGATACACAATTTGGAAAACCACAAAAGCTTTACATTCTATCGTAGAGTTTGTGACCAGTTTAATCCATCTTTTACTTGATTTTTATCATCTCTAAACAACTTGATTTTCAGAAACATACATTTGTAAAAAGAAAAAGTAAACATTATTTTACACTGCTTGTAATATCTTTAACTACAAATGGCCCTCCTGTTCTAAGCTATACTGTTATATTCCCTACGGCGCCCTGTGTCATTTCACAAATTACAAGTGGGCTAGTGTTTTCTGCAACAGGTCAAGGAATCTCTCTGGTTGATACTGTCAGACTGAAGTGAAACCATTTGGACCACTGTCAGTGAATCTCTGTCTCATCACACTAAGAACAATGATATAAGGAGGCTCGGGACGCAAAGAGACAGTAAGAAAGACGAGGGCAGGAGAGAGGGAGAGGGTACAAACAGATGAATAAATGAGTTAAGTGAGGAGAAGGGAATTTGCGCTTTCATCATCACCCCTCCGCTCCCTCACCCCCTCTGTCCTGTTAGACAGTCGAGTGTATGCTATAAGTGCTCTCCCCCCCCCCCACTCTCCTTTCGCTTCACTGCCCCTACGCTCATGTCCCAATAGAAATTGTTCCGTGGCATTAAATATGTAAAATTAGCATTTTAAGTAGAACACATTTCTGTGTCGTTCCCTGCTATCCTCGCTCTCCAGCCCTGAGCACATAAGCCACACAAACTCATGCATGCATATAATATGCATTTGGTCATCTCCATGGTAACACCAGTGGGGGAGGGGCTTGAAGATGGAAGGATAAAAAGCTGTAGTCATTGAAAGTAGATCAGATTGTATTTATTTTTTATTTAGTGAGTTTATTCAGGGAGTAAGTCAAACCAGCTAATTGCCAGTTAATGTAACGAGCTGAGGAACACACACACACACACACACACACACACACACACACACACACACACACACCTTTCCACTCTCCACTGCCTGCATATAAATTCACATTTACCTGGACTTATTTAGGTAAATGTTTTATCATTTTCTTGGAATGCAAGAACGAACACACACACACAGACACACACACAGACACACACACACACACACACACACACACACACACCTTTAACTACAATTTTTTTTGTTCACGCCTTAGAGCGGCCCACTTTACTTGTCGACTGACTATATTTGTTATTTGTTAAGGGTGGTGGAGAAGGTTGAACCCAATTGCAGAGATGACAGGCAAAGTACTGAGCTTGAGTCTATATTTTAACAAAAATCCATGAAAAAACAGAAGGTGTCCACAAAAACGGCAGGTCAAAAAAACGAGGAAACAAGATGAACAGGAACCGAGAAAATACACAGAGAACAGGCAGGGAACCACACAGCACACTGACACAGGGACATGCTACAAACAATGCTCTGACAAAGGTCAAGGGAAAACACAAAGACTAAATACACAGGGTAACGAGGTAACACAAGACAGGTGACACAAGGGCTGGGAAACAAGTGAAACACATTAGGGCTGGGCAGAACAATCAAAAAAGGTGGGAAAACACAAGACATGAAGTAAAACCAGACAAGACAAGACAGAAAACCAGACTATCAAAATAAAACAGGAAACTAAGCAAAATACAGAACAGAAACAGACTACCAAAATAAGATAAAACACCAAAACCATAACTATTAAAATAATGTAATTGAAACCTTAGTATATAAGTCTGCAATAGCACACTGTTCTCTACAGCATTTTAATTCAGTGGATTTTGTAAAACATAATTTCCAATTCAGTGCAAACACAGTAAGTGTTGCTTCACAATGGACTTTGTAGTTGTATTAGAAAAGTTACCGTCAGTATAAATTTACAACAGTGGTTCCCAACCTGGGGTCCGGGGACCCCTAAGGGGGGCGGCAAAGATCACAGGGGGGGCGCAAGTCTTTATCTGGTTTGAGGTTGAGGTAAAAAAAAAATATTTGCACATGTTAAAGAAATTATGATAATACACTAGAATATATAATGTATACAAAAGTCTGTATAAAAACTATATATTGTTGTATTTGTTCTCGCTTAAACTTGTAGGCAGGCTACTTAGTAGGCCAAACCTCCGGGACCTCTTAACCTGGGACCCTTGCTGTCATCAAGTCAGCTGCTAGCTGCTATCATTCTCATTTTTCCTGCCACCACGGCTTCACTATTTTATGAATGAAACATGGCGGAGAAATGTAAAAGTGCTGATAACTCCTCTGTATCAAAAAAGAAAGTAAGGGACAGTTACCTCAACTTCGGTTTGGGAGGGGGGGGCTCAGCTTTTCTTAGACATAAGTAGGGGGGGCACCAAGGAAAAAAGGTTGGGAACCACTGCTTTACAACAACACAATGTAATGTTCAACAATATCAGAATCTATTTTCTGGGCAAAAAGTGTTCACAGATATCCAAACCTTGAAATGAAATTAAAGAATAAATAAAAATACAAAATAAAAAGAAATAAACAACAAATCTAGGCTATTGCACTTTCTAATGACATCATCATCTCTTTTTTTCTGTGTATGGTATTTCATATAACTTCATCCTATTCCCTTTCAGTCATGGGCTCTGTATATTTACTATCCTAATTTTAATAATAAAAAGCATAATGGGTCACCACTAGCAACATTTGGGCATAGAAAGTGGTTATAAATATTGTAACTAATTTGATCATGTCTGCTTGTTCACACACTGGTACAACAGTTTACTGTACAGTAGATGTGCCTTCCACATTGACAGCAGCTATCCCTAATGCACACTACTGGCTCTGCTTCTGACACTAAATCACATTTTATAAATTTTCATAATTCTCAGCACAAATCTCCCCTTTTTACAAAGCTTTCTGATCAAGTCAGTTTCATTAATGTAGTACAAATTATCTGGCATCATTAATTATCTCAGGGCATTTTTCATATAGAGCAGGTCTACACCAAACTCTTCATTAACATTAATTGTAGTTCTTAAAATATTCACTCAGTGAGCAATCCTACCTGCCCACCTGGAGTTCTGGGCTCATAGCTCGTTGGCTACTGGCTCTTCATCACAGTTCGCAGCAAACTGGACTAGTGGCTGCTGCTGAGGAGCTACAAGAAAAGGGTTAATTCATAAACATGAATGCTGGTTTGCAGGCCATGTTGTATTATGTTTTGCATGACTGCTAGCATCCTGCTCGTAACAAGCTTACCCATGTCATCGTCTTCGTCGCTCAGTCGCTGGTTTTAATGAAAAAGTTGCTCAGTTTAGATCATTTGGCCGCGTCACTCTCTAGAGCTTTCCTTTTTTAATTTGTCGAAGTTTCAGCGCTGTTTTTGCGCTGTTTTTGCGCTTTCTATTATCCGCTTTTACAGCTTCTTTTTGCTCGCATGTCGCGGTCAAATCCTTAAACACCTCTGACTGAAGTGTATGTGGTCGGAGTCAAAACATAACATCATCATTAAGCTGCACTCTGCACTCTTGCACCACTGCTTGTGGGCTGCATGAATGTAGAGAACGATGTGCTGCAAGAAAAAGTTAATACAGTGTGAGTGCAGGCAGCCAGCACAATATTTAACTATGATTTCAGACCAGTGCCATGAATGGAACATCGGCCTTCGTGACCACAAAAAAACAGGCCCGTCCACCTGGAATTCTCCTGGTACTCCCGATTAGCCATTCCCGGACGCACGCACGCACACGCACACGCGCACACACACACACACACACACACACACACACACACACACACACACACACACACACACACACACACACACACACACACACACACACACACACACACACACACTACCTTTTGCCCTCATAATTCTGAGTCAAAAGGGCTATAAAATGAAATGGCAAACCGCGTCTGTGGAGAGAACTGGCCTTTGATACACTGACACCCCAAGTCCACCTCTAATTTCACAACACCTAGTCCAGCATGCACACGCGCACAAGAACGTTGACCTTCTTCCTACTATCTGTGTATTTAATGCCCATGGGTCACATCACTCATTTATCTATTGCACTGTAAATGTCGGACAGCAACCTTTATATGGTAAGAACAATGTACCTTAGAAGTTCCCATAGTAAAAATCTTGAAATTTTATGTTTTTCTCAAACAACAGTTTAAAACCAAATAGATTACTTTACCTGGGGCCTGGGGCCAAAGGTATAAATGATGCATGCACACAAAAATGACTTACGATGAAGCTACTCTCCACACTTTGCTATGAGAATGTGGTTACTTCCATGTGTGCATTGCACCATGCATACAGTCAGCTGAGCTGAGAGTGATGTACTGTAGCAAAACAGCAAAGAAATTTCAGGCTTTAAGCTAGTTTAGTCACTTACTGTATGGAATTAACACAATTATATTTAGCTTAATGACTCCACCATGGCTTACCACCCTACCCCATCAGAAAGCAGACTGATTTCAGTGCAATAAAACAAAACCGTCCAGTGGGAATAGACTGAACAGGCACACTGATGTTAAGTGCACTGATACAGTATGACAGACCAGCCAAGACAACAGACAAGATAATTGAACATGTGCATATTCAAGTGGTGAATCATAAAAAGCAGTAAGAAGGCAGTCTTTCCATCAGCCGGAATCAAAGCATGTTCAGTTGCAGCTGTAGCTACTGGCCGATGAATAGCAGTTAGCAGCTGTTACAGTATATTAATGGGTGGGTAGTTGGCACACATTAGGTAACAACCATGACTCCTAGAAATGACCTTTTTTTTTACATCTCACTATAACTGGAGAGTTTTGTTTGTTTGTGTGAACGTGCATATCATGAGAACCGTTTTAACTGATCGACTTAGCACTTTGCATGTTTATTGCTGAAGACTCAAGGAAGTCCTGTAGTGTCGAATTATTACACTAAAAACATTTCATTTCATTTTAAATGACACGTTCATGTTTAATAGGTGTCATATTGTTGCCCTAAGTACAATAGTATGAAAATTAAATAAACTCTACTGATGTGGGACCAATCAATAGGCTATTGTGGTGAACATCTTTAAGTATTCTGAGGTGGCTGTACATAAATAACTGCTTAGATCATATTGCCAGTGCAAAAGCAAAGAGAGACTGAGGTTGACTTTCGAGCCCATGAGGCTGATTTGCATTTTTGCCCTAACTAGGTTTGGTGTTAGGTGTGATATTCTTTTCATGTCAACTTGTGGTAGTATCAAAATCCTATCATGTTCACAGACAGTAATCTATTGTTTGAATGGATACATGTGATATCCACATAGGTCTTGTTCACAGCTTCTGTTGTGTATTCAGCAGTTGTTTCACCTTTTAATAGGCACAGTGAAAAAGGCATTTTGTTCCTTGAACCATTTATCAATTAAACACATTTGATAGAAATCAATACAATTTAAGTGTTTCCCACAGATTAGAAAGAGAAAAAGGTTGGTGGTGGGGGGGTAAAATACTTATTTTCGTAACAATCAAGTATCAAAAACTGAGGAGGACACACTGTTGGATGCTGTCCTCCTTTCTTACTCTTTCTTCAATGCCTAACGAATCTATCTCTATCTCTTTCTCTCCCTGACCCTGTCTTTCTGGTTGAAGCCTGAAAATATTGTAAACAAATTAATAACATAACTAATTACACTGGTCGGACTGGTCAGCTCTCTTAGTATCAGTTTCAGACTGATACCTCCGGTTCAGGCTGGTCCGTATCCTCAACACGTGGCTTTTTCAGTCGCGGAAAATACTTTTCAATACTCTGGAATCTGGATTGAAGCAGCAAACATTCAGTTTAAGAGTAAAAAAAATGACATAACATTATTTATAATAAGTTTATTTGATTCACAGCTGCTACATATAGTGTTTTGACCTCGACAACCCAACTGCATTTTACCGCAAACTTGCGACTAGCTAAAGCAGGCGCAATCGCTTGTTTGCTAAGAGTCGGGTCGGGACTCCAACATTAACCAACTGACAACATTGTATTCAGAATATAAAATATTTTTATAGCACTTTTTAATGTGTGATTGTGTAAAGGTGTTCACGAGATACCAACCTTTCGTGAACTTGTGAATTTCGCCAGCCGTCTTCTCTCGTATTCATGGAGACAGATGCTGTGTGCACGGAGGGGAGGGGCTGTGTGTGTGTGTGTGTGTGTGTGTGTGTGTGTGTGTGTGTGTGTGTGTGTGTGTGTGTGTGTGTATGTGGCGGCCGGTGTTGATTGTGTGGCGCACCGCCACAAATTAGTCTATGTGTGGGAAACTGTGGGAGACTTGTGGGCTAAAACGTACAGCCCAGAGTTAAACATGTTGAGCCAAATTAAAAAAGATCCGAGCAACTTGTCCAAATTTTCCATTAAAACTTTGTAATTATGATGTTTCGTTAGTTAAAAAGTCAGTCATGTGTCACATGTGGAACATTTGTTTGTATGCAATATTTATGTGGCTGACACACTTCACTCATCACTTCGTCACATATGGGGTTTCACTAATGCCTGAGCAGGCACTTACATACAAGATGTACAGGCATCACATATTCATTAAAATCAGGGATACATTTTTTATCATACCATGAGCTAATGGACAGCACCTTCACCACCAGGATGCTGTCAGAATTTGAAAGGTGTGATTTTGGGTTTGGAGGACAAACATCACTGAAAGAGTAGGATTTCTTTAATATAGAATATACTGTACGTTTAGAAACTGAAAACGTTTCAGTTTCTATTTTTTCTACATTTTAGGGGACTCCATGTTATGTCAATTTCCCAACAATTTCTCATATCTATCTACTGTCAATACAGTATAAGTAATTTGTCAGACCCATGTGACCATTCAAAAACTTGATCTTGACTTTTGATCGGTTAATGCATGTTTGCGTTTAGGCAAATTACACTACTTGGTTCAGCAAAAGTTGTGGTCATGTTTAAAACAATAGTTAGAAAAAATAAAAGCTCCGGCTTGTTTGTATTTCTTTAAACCAATCACAAATGTCCTGGGTGGCGCTAAGCCCCGAATGCAGAAACGGTGCCGTTGCAAAATAAATAGCCGAGATAGTGGAAGGGGAGGGACTTGCCCAATGTCTGGCTTCATCCCAGCAATGTGCATCCTCAAGAGGATAAGCCAGACTAGGTTCATCATCATGGGGATGAGACTACGGGAAGTTAGGAAGGACTCTCAGTCAAGCTGTAGTACGGCACTTAACCCTCCATAAAACCACAACGTTGTTTTTACACTTCGTTTTGTACAGATGAAAGAAATAAGCAATAACATGTTAATTAGAGATCTATATAGTTTCTGCTTAAGTATAGGTGTTGTTAACTTTGGACCAGGCTACCTGTTTCCCCCTGTTTCCACTCTTTGTGCAAAGCTAAGGGACTGTTCGTTATTTATTTCAGGGGCCACCGGAGGAATTATAGGACCTTAAAGCGTAACTCTCGCCAAACTGCAACCTAGGGTCTTTTTGTGAATGTACCCGAGTCAAACTTTCATTTAAAAGCATATTTAGGATGGAATCGCCACTTTTAAGATTTACCGTATTTTCGTTTTTCGGTCAAATGGCCTTTTGAATGGGAGTGCTAGGGGCACTTTTATGCTAGCCTCAAAATAGCTATTTTTAAAACACTAAGAAGGCTCGACACAACATTAAACTTTGCTCGAAGTATCACCAGGGTATCTACACCTTAATGAAAGCATTGACAAGAGTTTCCTAAAAAGAAAGGTTTTGAACAACTCACCGTAGCTCTTGTTGTTTCCGGCCGCTACCACCTCGGCAGTCAAAACAAGTCAATATCTAAATGCACACTTCCTGCATTACTGCATTACTTCAAATACTAAGTTACTCATCTAGTAAATTAGTATTCACATGAAAAAAAAGAATAAAACATTGAGACCATTCAACAAAGGACACTGGGTAATGACAAATTCATCACTGGTTGCTATGGACTCGTCACTAGGCTTCCTCAGTCATTGTATATTTTAGCATAGGTAAGCTTGCCGAAGCTGAACATTATCCAAAACTCCATTTCTCAGACGAGCGTCAATTTGGCAGCTTGCATGCTACCACTCCTTCCTTCTCAAATGCCTTGAAAAGGCTGTCGTTTGCACAATTTCACAAATAATCACCAGGACCGAAAGGATATTTGAGTCGGGTATGGCTGCAGCCAGGAGACCTCCCGTCTCATGCCCTCCCGGCTGTTGCGGTCCACGAAAATAAAAGCTCGCGTCTGGTATGTTTTCGTACTATGTTTTGGATGTTTTTGAACTAAACAGTACGGCAATCATGCTAATGAATAAAATTATTTTTTCAGCAGATGTCTTAGTTACGACATGATGGAGCTAGCAAAGCAGTTTTGTGTTTATATGTGTGAGCGGGATTTATTCAGTTTGGGAAATCCCAAGGTCTCTAAAACTACAGCTCAAATTGTCTGGCTGACTAAACAGGGAGGGACCCATCTGCTAGCAATAGGGGCCGAGACTGAGAGAGCTAAATGGAGCTACATGGATAAATATGCATCAAACAAGCCACTTTGAAATTTTGCTGTTCTCATGAATACAAAAGTTGGGTGACCCTCCCCCCTAGACTAAAAAATTGGATGACCCTCCCATCAACAAAGAATAAAAAGACATGACCCTCCCCTATTTTCCTCCAGTGGTCCATTCCATAAATACCGAATTGTCCCTAAGCAAACCGTCTGCTGGTTGTAGCATTATTTTTACTGTACAGTGATACCGAACTTTTCATCTTACTATCTGCAAGAAAGCGTATAAGGGTATTTCCCAAAATGTGGAACTTTTGCTTTAAGTTTTTGCATTTTATTAATTTTAAGCCGTTTGTGAAAACTGTTCTTTCACAGTTTTTCTGATGAGGACACGCTGTAATGTGTACATTTAATTGATTCTCCTTTTTTTAATGTATGACTGCATTTACATCCTTTTTAACACTTTACAGCAAAACTCATGGGTTTGCATTCATAAATGCAAATCTGGGGGCAAAAAACAAGGGAACAGCAGTTTAATGGCACAGAGCTCATCAGGATCACACACTGGCAAGCTTCATACAGCAGGTTGTAGGTCAATACTGCGCTCATCTGAGTCAGTGTTGTTAATTTCTCAGCATGTAATCTCAGCCTGCTTGGTGTCTGAGGTGCATCTGATGTGAAAGAGTTTGCAACCTTTGTTGGGGTGAACCATATGTAACAGTGGAGATGAAGCTTATTAGGTAGAGAGTTACCAGCTCAGGTACACCTTTACAGTGTAGTGCAATCAAGAAGAACAACCCTGCAATAAATCCTATCCTTGTAATGTTCCGTTTTTGTAAACAATGTGTCTGTGTCACTGAGAGGTGAGCACCTCTACTATAATTTTAGACCATAGTTATTTTGGTGTGGATTGGATTGGATTTTTTTTAAAATGTGTTTCAAATATTCTGTCCCCCTTCTTATGTGTAAATGGTGATTGGACAAAACGTGCCACTGCAGCCTGCCAAGGTGGCAAAGCTCCCATCAAAATGTCATTGAAATAAACAGAGGAGGCAACTTCCTGCTGCTTAGTGTGTAAAGGCCTGAAAGGAGAAAGCAATAGAAGAGTGAGTAGTGGGTGTAAAGTAATTTTATGCTCCTTTTGTGTGCCCCCTATACCCAGCAGCGCACACAGACACACATGTACACACTCACCATGTGTTTCTATTTTATCGTGTGTGTGTGTGTGTGTGTGTGTGTGTGTGTGTGTGTGTGTGTGTGTGTGCCTCCAGCTTGACTGGCCATCTCTCCGGGTCTGCATGGGAACCAGCCGCGGTGGACGAGGTCATTATAGCCTCATTCATTTAGAGTCAACATTTAACTTCAGATCTGCCCTCTGTCCAGTTCAACGTCACTCCCAAGAACCCTGATGTTTCACACTCGCGCACATACAACCGCACCTCCCCCATCCCCCTCCCCTATCCAGCTCATACTTGATGACCCCAACGTCTTTGATTCTGTGTGCCTTTTATGTTGTATTCCTCTGTATAATGCTGCTCCCGTTTCTCTGAAAATCCTTCAATATTGAAAAAAAAACAACTCCCATTCCAGCGCCAAAATAAACTCAAAATAAACTTTGGCAGGCCTTTCCGTCCTAAGCGCCCACATAATCAATCATAACCGGGGCGTACAAATTCATCAGCTTGGATCCATTTTGCCGTAGTTAAAGATCAAAAGGTTGCGAGTTGACTATAGGAAGTCCAGGTACTAACCCAGACTAATTTATCTAACATGGGAGAGATTTAGCCCCCTGAGGAGACGGGGACATGGTTTTTCTCCATCACGTCGAATATCCTCGATGGGGCTCGAGGGCACTTAGTCTTGCCGCAGCGTATCCTGTACGCCGTTTAACATTCCATTGATCAGATTAATTGCAGTTGATTGTGTCCTGTGTGAGGAAGCCTGTGAAAGTATAGTACATTTAACTGAAATAATTGATAAGATACAAGGTACAATATGAGACTTTTTTTTCTTTTTCTCCATTCGGGCTGGTTATGATGTGCAGTTGAGGAGGATTAGGTGGAATTCGAGTGTACTCTGTTCCGTAGATTTGTGTCAGATTGTAAATAGTTTAATTAAGGAGTATTTCAAGGAGTGCTGACACATTATTGTATAATGATTTCATTTTGGTTTCTTCAAGAAACACGGCTGTTGCCACCTATTCACTCCGCTCTTTGACTGGGAATCAGTGTGAAAACTTTGCCTTTATCAATGCCAACTCTCCCCCCCCCCTCTATTTTTCCCGCTCTTTTGCCAAACTCTTTCAGCCTTTTATTGAGTTTGTCAGTTTGCGGGTCTCTCAACTTTCTCTCTCTTTCACTCGCACACACTCTGTTTCTCTGCAATTATGAATAATTGTGACTGTTGAAATTTGTGTGGGTCTGGAATCCCCTGGTTCTCCTCACTGCTCGAGGGGGCAGTCACCTCTGCCGCATTGGTTTCAAGTGTGTGTATGTTCACTTACACACAAACACACACACACACACACACACACACACACACATACACAAGCTTGCACACACACCTCACACATTCATTGAAAGGGCAACATTCAGGAAGTGGCAGTGCTTTGAAGACAGCAATTCATGTTTCCAAGTGTGGAGCACTTACTGGAGGTCAGACTGAGGGTCTATTAGGCCTCTCATATTCATTACGGAGGGCGAGAGGCGAGAGATCCAGGGAACAACAATACCCCCTAGTTACCATGACCCCTGGACCCAGGATGTTTTTCTGTTGGTTTTTGGTTGTTAACGCCTAAGGGCTTGAAAGATGATTTAGTAAATACAGGCCACAGTTTTGGGTTATGTTGGGTAAGTTCCTCTTGAGCTCACGAAGAGGCCAAATAGGGATCGGGAGGAGCGATTACTCAAAATATTCATCACCGCGGTGTGTTTTCAGATTGTGATCCCTGTATGAAACCAATAACAGAGGGAGGTTTGGTATTTTGGAAACAAAAGGGAGCCGGAGGCAAAGGCCAAGAACATTTGAAAGACGGTGGTGAAAATCATGGTGATGATTATTATCCAGACATAGAGGGGAAGGCCATTTCAATTCACTGCCTGAGGATTAATGCCAGTGAGTATTTCCTCAGTGTGCTTTGTGTGATTATGAATGTCTTCCAGGCTGCTCAAATGTGCCATTACTATGCAGTAAAAGCCTTCTCGTCTCTTTTACATGCTGGCAAACGTGCCAAAACATGCAACGCTCAATCTCGCATAGTCACAGAAACTTAAAAATACTCACAGGAGATCACACACACACACACAGACACACACACCTCCCGAGCCCCTTTAGGGACGATATTCTACACCACAGGCCAAAGCACATATCCTTACTGATGCAGTATCGCCTCCAAGCTCTTGTCATGCACACTACCTGGAGTGTGTGTGTGTATTAAGCAGACACGTCAGTTTAGACTAAGGTGATCGGCCCGCTCCAACCCAACTCGTGCCCCGTAGGGGTATCCCAGTGTCCCGCTGTCCCGGTGTGGGAAAGCAGAGTGTTGGATGGAGTGTCCCGTAGCGCCTGCCTGGCTCCTGGGCAGCAGACAGCTAAATCAGTCACAGATTGGATTATTAACGGCAAGTTATGAATACATCTTTCTTAGATTGCACACACAGGAAAACATAAGCAGACGTGAGCATGCAAGGCTATTTATTATGACTCCTATTACAGCATAGACATAATATGCACGCCAGCAACCAGATTTAGATCCACTCACTTTTTAAGGTGATTTATCTGTATTTCTCTTTCTCTTTTCTTTTTTCCTTTATTTTCACTGTTCTTGTCCTTTTTTTTTTTTATTCAGTTTATCTTTTCCTCTCCCTCACTATCCACCTTTCTCTCTCCTCCTCTTTTTTCTCTCTTTTTTCCTCCTTTCTTCTCAACCCCCAGGTCACAGACTCAGTTTCAAAGTGTTGATCCTCATCTGAAATCTATTGCAATCAGCGCAGCGCTGGACATGAAGTACAGGCCTGTGAGACCCGATACTTGTGTGTGAGCATGCCTGTTTGTGTTCAGATGGCTTTTTGTTACAGCTTCAGTCCAAAATAATCGATGAGACACCTGGTACAGCGGTTGTGAAACATGTAAGATGATGCATTTTTTTTTTTACATTTGTGCGCCCGCACTACTGTTGTGTTTATTGAAGACTTTACACTGACATTAAAGGGCTGCAAAGTCATTTTGCTACGAGAATAAGAACTACTGTTTTATAAGATATGGAAGCCAACACATCATTACACAGCCACCCTGTTTGTACTTTTATTTTGGATTTTTTTTTCTTGCTTTTTCATGCTTTTTTTTAAATATATATTTTTTCAATGTTCACCCAAATCTTCTAATTAGATTTTGACAGATTAGTGTTATAGCCCATGAGAGCACATACTTGTCCATGGAGAGAGCAATGACTTATACGTATGCACTCAGTTTATCAGGAACACCTAGCTAGAACTAATGCATTCTAATACAACAGCTCTGTAATAAATCCTACCATCACTGATACAAATGGGGAAGACTTAATATTAATATAACACTTGTCAGTATAACGTGTTCTGATTTAATGCCACCAACAACATCCTCCAAAATGAACATAAAGTTCAAACATCTCTGTAAAACACTAAACATTATAACAATCATGAAGGACAGGACTGTTGAATTAGACTATGTTACATGTGTATGTACTAAACTGGCAACTGAATGTACACTATATCTGCACTAGCATAGACAAGCTATTGTAATTATTTGGCAGTTTGAGAACTCCGAATGTAATTTTTGATGCAAATGTCCTGCAAGTTTTAACATTTGAAATGAATTTTATGATGATTTTATGACTTTACCATAAGCATATTCAGCAGGTCAAGACAAACTACATTTATCTTCAGATACAGCATAATGGCTTTACTTGTGTAATGTATGGGGTTGGGGGATAGGCGCATTGATGTGAAAGAAATGGCTTAACTTCACAATTAACTTCTTTACAAATCTTCCAAAATTGTAAATAGAAATTAAAAAGCATAAACCCCCCCCCCCCCCCCGATATTTTTTTTCATAAAACATTATGTAGTGATTTTTTTGTAATGTCACTCAAAACCATGCCAAAACTGGAGGGGTTTTAAAGTTGAAAGAACAGAACCATTGTTGGGTGGATTATTTCTCAGCGGGGCTATTTTGACTGTCATCAACTTCCGTAAGTAGTTGTTCACTCATTATTGAGATTATAGCAATATATATGTATGTTGTGTGTGTGTGTGTGTGTGTGTGTGTGTGTGTGTGTGTGTGTGTGTGTCTTTCGCAGATATGTATGGCTTTATTTGTGTGTGCTCCTTGTCTATGGGGCTCTGATCCCCCATGCAGGGTTTTGAGTATCCGTCCTGATCACCAGGAGCTGATAAGATGAGTGTAGTTGTTGTCTTTCATCACCCCGGATGAAACATTCCTTTCTAATAGTTTGGATCAGCCTCACAGGCTGTTAACACAGGTTAGACGAAGGCACTCGGAGCAGTGTTACCTCTGTGTCCACTGGCCGAAAAAGCCCAAATAATAGCATTTTTTTTGTATGTGGAGCCAAACAACCTGCATTTTTACAAACAAACCAAAAAACTGAAAAAGAATTGACAATCAAAAATAAGACAATCTTGAAAAATACATTTGAATATTACATTTTTATGCCTACAGTTATTAGCAATTGTATTTATTTTCGCTAATTCCAGAGTCTAACAATTTTTTTTTCTTGAAAAGATAGCCTACTTATATTGCCCTACATGCTCTTTATTGCCTTTTATCAGTCCCCTCTTAAAAGAATAATGTAATAAGCACCACAAAGTTGAACCCAAGACATGACCATTTAATTCACCAACAGCTTATCTTGTCTTTTTAAAAGCACATGCGGGAATTCTTTATAGTCTTCGTCCGTGGCCCCTCGGCCCGTGTGCCGGCCAAGTTAGGAAAGGCCAAACCAGTTCTCTGCATTGTTAACAACATTTAATCAAAGCTCGATCAAAGTAGCTACCTTTCTTCCCGTGCCTGGCCGGAGGTAAAGTATGTCTGTCGGAGGGAGTCGTGTCTCTGTCCGCTGACAGACGACCAAAGAGAGGCTTCTGTATGTTCTTATCTTCATCTAACCTTCCTGTCAAATCAACCTGCACATGAAAGAGAGACAGAAACACCCCCTACACTAAAATGATGCGGCCCTTCATAGTCCGTAGGAACTAAATAAGATTAGACGACCCCCTTTTTAAATGTGAGGTTTCAGATGTTTTAATCAAAGCTAAAGTTATTTCAGAAGCTTCTTTAATTGCCTTAGTGAAGAGCTTCAATTTCTTTTATTTTTCCAGCTTTTTTTTATTTTTTTTTAATCTTCAGCTAATTCACTTTAGCACAAACAATAGATGCACTGGTTTCAGCTCAGATAGTGTTACCCATATGGGAACGGTCAGACTTACAGCTCGAGTTCCCATCCCATATGCGAACCACTCTGAGTATCAATCACTGCATCCAAATGACTTAAAAGAACCATATTGATTACCAATACAGCATCATAAATCAACACACAGACACTCTCCTTTTCTCTCACTGTTAGTCTCTCTCTCTCTTACACACACACATACACCGACACACACACACATACACCGACACACACACACCGACACACACACACACACACACACACACACACACACACACACACACACACACACACACACACACGCACAGTCATGCACACACAAGGGCGTTATGAAATCATAACTATAAATCTGGTAGAGGGGTTTAACAGGACAGGGATGCAGATGAAGTCACGCTTCGGCTCTGTGTAACCCGATAGACGATTAGACACAAAGAGAATCAAAGTCAGAATCTAAAAGTGTGCTGCTGAATGAAATAAAGATGCTGAGAAAGTTTAATTTGGCACATTGTAATTAAAACCCAGTCTATTTCCTACAACAGTGTGGCATCTAATGCATGTTTTCCTTTTTGTTCTGTGTACAAAGTGATGGGTTCGTCTCATACACACATTCCCACTCTGTAATGGGACACGTGTTCCTCTGCTGCTTGGCCAGAGGGCATACATGGAAACTCTGCAGCAATAAGAGCATTTCTACTCAAAACATGCTTTATTCCTTTATTTATTAATCCCCACAACACCCTTGCAATATTGAGTGATTCAAGAAGATGCCGCAGCATTTATAAAAGCTTTTTAGACGTCCGGAGAGGAGGAAACACCTCTTTGATTGCTCAAGGTGAAATCCACACAGTATTTAAGACGGAGCTGCATTTATTTTTCTTCTCCTTTTTTCTTTCTTGTTGTGCGTGTGCTATTTCTGTTGGTTTACTTCTTTGCGTGAAGGTGAATTTGCCCTCTGATCCGCTCAGGCAGCACACTTTTCAAACAACAACCAATAACAAGCGCTGTGCAATAAAACTATCCCATCTAATATTTATCAGTATAACTCTACCTAGACTCTGTGAATTGAGTTGTGTTCAGCCACTCAATTTAGTGTAAAGCTTAAGAGAGGGGAGAGTGCTGCACACAGATGATATTTTTAGGTGGTCAAACTTGCTCACTGCAAAACAGAAACGCAACCAGAGGTTTAGCTTGTCCTGTTTGATGTCATGGTCTGAAGCAAAGCATATATTTACAAACCAAACTGAAAGGATAAGGCTGGTGGCTTTCCATATTTATGTTATTGTCAACAATTCACGATATGACGAAAATATGCCCTAACGTTGTTAAATATCGCGATAACGATATTACTTGCGATAAACAGGCAGATATTTAAATGTACCCAGTTCTGCCTTTCTGCTGCTTTCAGTATTCTGCTAAAATACAACACATTGCTTGTTGAAAAAAATTGAAAACAAATGAAAGGAAATCATTTCCAACATTCTTGTTTTGAACAAATTGAACATTAAAATAAAATGCACCACTAAAAAAAAAAAAAAAAGAACGATGTTTTCTACTTATAATTACTTTCAACCAACACAAAAAAATCTCTGCGTGTCATTCATGATACGTCGCAGCTTTTCAAGATATGTTTATTGCGCAAATTAATATCGCGATGACGATAAAAAAACAATATATTGTGCAGCCCTACTCAACAAATTCCATGGCATTTCTTTTTTAGCAAACGTTACTGAAACAGGAGGAAATAGTACATTTGTTGAGCCTCCATTTGGAGCCTAATTTTTTAGCCCCGGGTTAATACACATTAGGTACTGCGTGTCGGAATGATTCAACAACTACCTTTTTGTAATTGACACAAGAGTTCACCTATAGTGTTTACGTGGAAAATGACTCACCACTCGGGTGCCCTTTTATAAACAGCAGAAACACACTCCTTATTTAATGATACACAGTGGTGTTTCTTCTTTCACAAGACCATCTTTGGCCTGCAAATGTACAGACACTGACATGCACAGAGCATATTAATCAGCCAACAGCTAAGATTTGTTGTTTGACCAACTCACAGAAATAACCCCAGTTGAGTCAATTTACAGATGACCGTTGTCATTAGAGCCGGTGAAGTCAACAGCCACCAGCGTAACTTTCACTTGTACAACCCTTGTGTTGTCCTTGGGTCAAATTTGACCGGTTTGAAAAAGTTTTTTTATATCAGAAATATGGATTTCTTTCAACCAAATTGAAAATTAACATGGATGCATGGATATATGTTGTATGGGTTCCATACAGCGTTCTATGCAGGTCAAATGAATGATTACTTTCATTGAATTTTGGGTGTTTCAATCAATTTTATAGCATTTGACTAAACCAGTCCGTGATCCACTCAACATCCTCTGATCGTAACCGTTAGTCAAAATAATTCATCATTTCTGCTTTTTTTTTACCTCAAAAATGAGGTATAATGTCATATAAATTCGGTTTATTGATCATAATAAAGAAAGCTTTGAAAGCTTTTTTTGACAAAAACTTTTAAAAAATTGCCAAAAGCATCGCAAAAAGCGACAAACACGCCGGAAAAAAAGCGCTTAAAAAAAAGTAAATTTTCAATTTTGACCCAGAAGGACGACAAGTTAATGGTCGACGGGAAGACAACACGAGGGTTAAGTTAAATTCTGGCTCTTGTGATTTTGAAACTGCACCGTTTCAAATAGTGATTATGATGATTGGGCAGCCTTATCCTTTAACTCAACCCACACATCCATACTATCTTGTCTAAAAAATAATTCTGAATGCACTCCCTTTCTGTCCTCCTGTCCATCTCCTCTCCTCCTATATTCTTTCTCTTTCTCATGATTTTATTTCCTCAGTCTAAGTTGCACCTTTTGTCTGACAAGACTATCCTGTTGGCAATTAGTCTGTTTAATAGTTCTTCACTCACTCCTCGCCCTGTCAGTGGGGATGAGAGGATTTGGCAGCACTTTTCTTCAGGCAAGCAGGACGAGTCTCATTAAATTTGCATTAAGTAAAAAGATACACACACACAAATGCTCTCACACACAGAAACACACAGCAGCACACGTATACAGGGCTCACAATACACATAATGTGTTTGTGTCTACATTATAAATAATCTCACTGACACAATGCAACTATAAACCCAATTGTGATTTCTATAAAACGCAGTACGTTGGAATATAACTTTCTTCACCCTAATGTGCCTCACGAGACTGAGGAGTATTTCCCAGGTAGAGACTGCCGGGTGCATTAAACTCTATTGTCTCTCTTATTAACACAGAGTCTGTGTTCACTGTCTCTTGCTTTTCCTCCATCTGGTCTCTTTTACATCTGATGTCAACTCCCTAACTCGTTCTTCTCTCTCTCTGGCCATAAAGTCCAGTTCCCTGCTCTCTCGTCATTCTTCTGGCTCTCTCGGGGCTCAGCGAGCCTGCATGCTACATTAGTTAGGGCCAGTTTCAGTGGGAGCAGCGTTAAGTACAGTATTCCTTGCCCATGATAGCTTTGATAATAGATAAGATCTTGATTCATGAGGGACAGGGTCTGAGATTAATTAACCCTCCTGTTGTCCTCGGGTCACATTTGACCCATTTTTTTCAAAAAGTTTCTATATCAGAAATGTGGGTTTCTTTCAACCAAACTGTCAAAAATAATAACGTGGATGGTTCCGTGCAACACTCTTCACAAGTAAAATGAATGATCAATTCACTACTTTCATTGAATGTCATGGGTGTTTTATAAAATTTTATAACATTTGAAGGAAATAATTGATAAAAGACGTTGAAAAAAGTGACAAAAATGTCGGAAAAAACATGAACAAAAACGTCAAATGTGCAGAAAAAATCGACAAAGAACTCCGGAAAAGTGAGAAAACGTCAGAAAAAGTGGCAAAAATGTCGGAAAAGCTTCAAAAACGTGGTTAAAAAAAAAAAGAACAAACGTCAAAAAAACACCGGGTAAAGCGACGAAAGCTTCTTTACGGTTTAAATTTTAAATTTTGACCCAGAAAAACAAAAAGTTGCATGGCCGACGGGAAGACAACACAAGGG